>NC_079191.1:7081151-7266163 GCF_029499605.1 Hyla sarda
TACTGCAGATCATGTAAAGAGGAGGAGAGCACCACCTGCTGGACATATATGGAGACACATGTGTATATAGTATATACTGCAGATCATGTATAGAGGAGGAGGAGGAGAGCACCACCTGCTGGTCATATATGGAGACACATGTGTATATAGTATATACTGCAGATCATGTATAGAGGAGGATGAGAGCACCACCTGCTGGTCATATATGGAGACACACGTGTATATAGTATATACTGCAGATCATGTATAGAGGAGGAGAGCACCACCTGCTGGACATATATGGAGACACACGTGTATATAGTATATACTGCAGATCATGTATAGAGGAGGAGGAGAGCACCACCTGCTGGACATATATGGAGACACACGTGTATATAGTATATACTGCAGATCATGTATAGAGGAGGAGGAGAGCACCACCTGCTGGTCATATATGGAGACACACGTGTATATAGTATATACTGCAGATCATGTATAGAGGAGGAGGAGAGCACCACCTGCTGAACATATATGGAGACACATGTGTATATAGTATATACTGCAGATCATGTATAGAGGAGGAGGAGAGCACCACCTGCTGGACATATATGGAGACACACGTGTATATAGTATATACTGCAGATCATGTATAGAGGAGGAGGAGAGCACCACCTGCTGGACATATATGGAGACACACGTGTATATAGTATATACTGCAGATCATGTATAGAGGAGGAGGAGAGCACCACCTGCTGGACATATATGGAGACACACGTGTATATAGTATATACTGCAGATCATGTATAGAGGAGGAGAGCACCACCTGCTGGACATATATGGAGACACGTGTATATAGTATATACTGCAGATCATGTATAGAGGAGGAGGAGAGCACCACCTGCTGGTCATATATGGAGACACACGTGTATATAGTATATACTGCAGATCATGTATAGAGGAGGAGGAGAGCACCACCTGCTGGACATATATGGAGACACACGTGTATATAGTATATACTGCAGATCATGTATAGAGGAGGAGGAGAGCACCACCTGCTGGTCATATATGGAGACACATGTGTATATAGTATATACTGCAGATCATGTATAGAGGAGGAGGAGAGCACCACCTGCTGGTCATATATGGTGACACATGTGTATATAGTATATACTGCAGATCATGTATAGAGGAGGAGGAGAGCACCACCTGCTGGACATATATGGAGACATGTGTATATAGTATATACTGCAGATCATGTATAAAGGAGGAGGAGAGCACCACCTGCTGGTCATATATGGAGACACACGTGTATATAGTATATACTGCAGATCATGTATAGAGGAGAAGACCACCATCTGCTGGACATATATGGAGACACACGTGTATATAGTATATACTGCAGATCATGTATAGAGGAGGAGAGCACCACCTGCTGGTCATATATGGAGACACACGTGTATATAGTATATACTGCAGATCATGTATAGAGGAGGAGAGCACCACCTGCTGGACATATATGGAGACACGTGTATATAGTATATACTGCAGATCATGTATAGAGGAGGAGGAGAGCACCACCTGCTGGTCATATATGGAGACACACGTGTATATAGTATATACTGCAGATCATGTATAGAGGAGGAGGAGAGCACCACCTGCTGGACATATATGGAGACACACGTGTATATAGTATATACTGCAGATCATGTATAGAGGAGGAGGAGAGCACCACCTGCTGGTCATATATGGAGACACATGTGTATATAGTATATACTGCAGATCATGTATAGAGGAGGAGAGCACCACCTGCTGGACATATATGGAGACACACGTGTATATAGTATATACTGCAGATCATGTATAAAGGAGGAGGAGAGCACCACCTGCTGGTCATATATGGAGACACGTGTATATAGTATATACTGCAGATCATGTATAGAGGAGGAGAGCACCACCTGCTGGTCATATATGGAGACACACGTGTATATAGTATATACTGCAGATCATGTATAAAGGAGGAGGAGAGCACCACCTGCTGGTCATATATGGAGACACACGTGTATATAGTATATACTGCAGATCATGTATAGAGGAGAAGAGCACCACCTGCTGGACATATATGGAGACACACGTGTATATAGTATATACTGCAGATCATGTATAGAGGAGGAGAGCACCACCTGCTGGTCATATATGGAGACACACGTGTATATAGTATATACTGCAGATCATGTATAGAGGAGGAGAGCACCACCTGCTGGACATATATGGAGACACGTGTATATAGTATATACTGCAGATCATGTATAGAGGAGGAGGAGAGCACCACCTGCTGGTCATATATGGAGACACACGTGTATATAGTATATACTGCAGATCATGTATAGAGGAGGAGGAGAGCACCACCTGCTGGACATATATGGAGACACACGTGTATATAGTATATACTGCAGATCATGTATAGAGGAGGAGGAGAGCACCACCTGCTGGTCATATATGGAGACACATGTGTATATAGTATATACTGCAGATCATGTATAGAGGAGGAGAGCACCACCTGCTGGACATATATGGAGACACACGTGTATATAGTATATACTGCAGATCATGTATAAAGGAGGAGGAGAGCACCACCTGCTGGTCATATATGGAGACACGTGTATATAGTATATACTGCAGATCATGTATAGAGGAGGAGAGCACCACCTGCTGGTCATATATGGAGACACACGTGTATATAGTATATACTGCAGATCATGTATAGAGGAGGAGAGCACCACCTGCTGGTCATATATGGAGACACACGTGTATATAGTATATACTGCAGATCATGTATAGAGGAGGAGGAGAGCACCACCTGCTGGACATATATGGAGACACACGTGTATATAGTATATACTGCAGATTATGTATAGAGGAGGAGGAGAGCACCACCTGCTGGTCATATATGGAGACACACGTGTATATAGTATATACTGCAGATCATGTATAGAGGAGGAGAGCACCACCTGCTGGTCATATATGGAGACACATGTGTATATAGTATATACTGCAGATCATGTATAGAGGAGGAGACCACCATCTGCTGGACATATATGGAGACACATGTGTATATAGTATATACTGCAGATCATGTAAAGAGGAGGAGAGCACCACCTGCTGGACATATATGGAGACACACGTGTATATAGTATATACTGCAGATCATGTATAGAGGAGGAGGAGAGCACCACCTGCTGGACATATATGGAGACACACGTGTATATAGTATATACTGCAGATCATGTATAGAGGAGGAGGAGAGCACCACCTGCTGGACATATATGGAGACACACGTGTATATAGTATATACTGCAGATCATGTATAGAGGAGGAGAGCACCACCTGCTGGTCATATATGGAGACACACGTGTATATAGTATATACTGCAGATCATGTATAGAGGAGGAGGAGAGCACCACCTGCTGGTCATATATGGAGACACACGTGTATATAGTATATACTGCAGATCATGTATAGAGGAGGAGAGCACCACCTGCTGGTCATATATGGAGACACACGTGTATATAGTATATACTGCAGATCATGTATAGAGGAGGAGAGCACCACCTGCTGGACATATATGGAGACACACGTGTATATAGTAAATACTGCAGATCATGTATAGAGGAGGAGAGCACCACCTGCTGGTCATATATGGAGACACACGTGTATATAGTATATACTGCAGATCATGTATAGAGGAGGAGGAGAGCACCATCTGCTGGACATATATGGAGACACATGTGTATATAGTATATACTGCAGATCATGTATAGAGGAGGAGGAGAGCACCACCTGCTGGACATATATGGAGACACATGTGTATATAGTATATACTGCAGATCATGTATAGAGGAGGAGGAGAGCACCACCTGCTGGACATATATGGAGACACACGTGTATATAGTATATACTGCAGATCATGTATAGAGGAGGAGAGCACCACCTGCTGGACATATATGGAGACACACGTGTATATAGTATATACTGCAGATCATGTATAGAGGAGGAGGAGAGCACCACCTGCTGGTCATATATGGAGACACATGTGTATATAGTATATACTGCAGATCATGTATAGAGGAGGAGGAGAGCACCACCTGCTGGACATATATGGAGACACACGTGTATATAGTATATACTGCAGATCATGTATAGAGGAGAAGAGCACCACCTGCTGGACATATATGGAGACACATGTGTATATAGTATATACTGCAGATCATGTATAGAGGAGGAGAGCACCACCTGCTGGACATATATGGAGACACATGTGTATATAGTATATACTGCAGATCATGTATAGAGGAGGAGGAGAGCACCACCTGCTGGACATATATGGAGACACATGTGTATATAGTATATACTGCAGATCATGTATAGAGGAGGAGAGCACCACCTGCTGGACATATATGGAGACACATGTGTATATAGTATATACTGCAGATCATGTATAGAGGAGGAGGAGAGCACCACCTGCTGGACATATATGGAGACACGTGTATATAGTATATACTGCAGATCATATATAGAGGAGGAGAGCACCACCTGCTGGACATATATGGAGACACACGTGTATATAGTATATACTGCAGATCATGTATAGAGGAGGAGAGCACCACCTGCTGGTCATATATGGAGACACACGTGTATATAGTATATACTGCAGATCATGTATAGAGGAGGAGGAGAGCACCACCTGCTGGACATATATGGAGACACATGTGTATATAGTATATACTGCAGATCATGTATAGAGGAGGAGGAGAGCACCACCTGCTGGACATATATGGAGACACGTGTATATAGTATATACTGCAGATCATGTATAGAGGAGGAGAGCACCACCTGCTGGTCATATATGGAGACACACGTGTATATAGTATATACTGCAGATCATGTATAGAGGAGGAGGAGGAGAGCACCACCTGCTGGTCATATATGGAGACACACGTGTATATAGTATATACTGCAGATCATGTATAGAGGAGGAGACCACCATCTGCTGGACATATATGGAGACACATGTGTATATAGTATATACTGCAGATCATGTATAGAGGAGGAGAGCACCACCTGCTGGACATATATGGAGACACATGTGTATATAGTATATACTGCAGATCATGTATAGAGGAGGAGAGCACCACCTGCTGGACATATATGGAGACACACGTGTATATAGTATATACTGCAGATCATGTATAGAGGAGGAGGAGAGCACCACCTGCTGGACATATATGGAGACACACGTGTATATAGTATATACTGCATATCATGTATAGAGGAGGAGAGCACCACCTGCTGGACATATATGGAGACACACGTGTATATAGTATATACTGCAGATCATGTATAGAGGAGGAGAGCACCACCTGCTGGACATATATGGAGACACATGTGTATATAGTATATACTGCAGATCATGTATAGAGGAGGAGAGCACCACCTGCTGGACATATATGGAGACACATGTGTATATAGTATATACTGCAGATCATGTATAGAGGAGGAGAGCACCACCTGCTGGACATATATGGAGACACACGTGTATATAGTATATACTGCAGATCATGTATAGAGGAGGAGAGCACCACCTGCTGGTCATATATGGAGACACATGTGTATATAGTATATACTGCAGATCATGTATAGAGGAGGAGAGCACCACCTGCTGGACATATATGGAGACACACGTGTATATAGTATATACTGCAGATCATGTATAGAGGAGGAGGAGAGCACCACCTGCTGGTCATATATGGAGACACACGTGTATATAGTATATACTGCAGATCATGTATAGAGGAGGAGGAGAGCACCACCTGCTGGTCATATATGGAGACACATGTGTATATAGTATATACTGCAGATCATGTATAGAGGAGGAGGAGAGCACCACCTGCTGGACATATATGGAGACACACGTGTATATAGTATATACTGCAGATCATGTATAGAGGAGGAGAGCACCACCTGCTGGACATATATGGAGACACATGTGTATATAGTAAATACTGCAGATCATGTAAAGAGGAGGAGAGCACCACCTGCTGGACATATATGGAGACACATGTGTATATAGTATATACTGCAGATCATGTATAGAGGAGGAGGAGGAGAGCACCACCTGCTGGTCATATATGGAGACACATGTGTATATAGTATATACTGCAGATCATGTATAGAGGAGGAGGAGGAGAGCACCACCTGCTGGTCATATATGGAGACACACGTGTATATAGTATATACTGCAGATCATGTATAGAGGAGGAGAGCACCACCTGCTGGACATATATGGAGACACACGTGTATATAGTATATACTGCAGATCATGTATAGAGGAGGAGGAGAGCACCACCTGCTGGACATATATGGAGACACACGTGTATATAGTATATACTGCAGATCATGTATAGAGGAGGAGGAGAGCACCACCTGCTGGTCATATATGGAGACACACGTGTATATAGTATATACTGCAGATCATGTATAGAGGAGGAGGAGAGCACCACCTGCTGAACATATATGGAGACACATGTGTATATAGTATATACTGCAGATCATGTATAGAGGAGGAGGAGAGCACCACCTGCTGGACATATATGGAGACACACGTGTATATAGTATATACTGCAGATCATGTATAGAGGAGGAGGAGAGCACCACCTGCTGGACATATATGGAGACACACGTGTATATAGTATATACTGCAGATCATGTATAGAGGAGGAGGAGAGCACCACCTGCTGGACATATATGGAGACACACGTGTATATAGTATATACTGCAGATCATGTATAGAGGAGGAGGAGAGCACCACCTGCTGGTCATATATGGAGACACACGTGTATATAGTATATACTGCAGATCATGTATAGAGGAGGAGACCACCATCTGCTGGACATATATGGAGACACATGTGTATATAGTATATACTGCAGATCATGTATAGAGGAGGAGGAGAGCACCACCTGCTGGACATATATGGAGACACATGTGTATATAGTATATACTGCAGATCATGTATAGAGGAGGAGGAGACCACCACCTGCTGGACATATATGGAGACACGTGTATATAGTATATACTGCAGATCATGTATAGAGGAGGAGAGCACCACCTGCTGGACATATATGGAGACACACGTGTATATAGTATATACTGCAGATCATGTATAGAGGAGGAGGAGAGCACCACCTGCTGGACATATATGGAGACACACGTGTATATAGTATATACTGCAGATCATGTATAGAGGAGGAGAGCACCACCTGCTGGACATATATGGAGACACACGTGTATATAGTATATACTGCAGATCATGTATAGAGGAGGAGGAGAGCACCACCTGCTGGTCATATATGGAGACACACGTGTATATAGTATATACTGCAGATCATGTATAGAGGAGGAGAGCACCACCTGCTGGTCATATATGGAGACACATGTGTATATAGTATATACTGCAGATCATGTATAGAGGAGGAGAGCACCACCTGCTGGACATATATGGAGACACGTGTATATAGTATATACTGCAGATCATGTATAGAGGAGGAGAGCACCACCTGCTGGTCATATATGGAGACACACGTGTATATAGTATATACTGCAGATCATGTATAGAGGAGGAGAGCACCATCTGCTGGACATATATGGAGACACATGTGTATATAGTATATACTGCAGATCATGTATAGAGGAGGAGAGCACCACCTGCTGGACATATATGGAGACACATGTGTATATAGTATATACTGCAGATCATGTATAGAGGAGGAGAGCACCACCTGCTGGACATATATGGAGACACATGTATATATAGTATATACTGCAGATCATGTATAGAGGAGGAGGAGAGCACCACCTGCTGGACATATATGGAGACACACGTGTATATAGTATATACTGCAGATCATGTATAGAGGAGGAGAGCACCACCTGCTGGTCATATATGGAGACACACGTGTATATAGTATATACTGCAGATCATATATAGAGGAGGAGAGCACCACCTGCTGGACATATATGGAGACACACGTGTATATAGTATATACTGCAGATCATGTATAGAGGAGGAGAGCACCACCTGCTGGTCATATATGGAGACACACGTGTATATAGTATATACTGCAGATCATGTATAGAGGAGGAGGAGAGCACCACCTGCTGGACATATATGGAGACACATGTGTATATAGTATATACTGCAGATCATGTATAGAGGAGGAGGAGAGCACCACCTGCTGGACATATATGGAGACACATGTGTATATAGTATATACTGCAGATCATGTATAGAGGAGGAGAGCACCACCTGCTGGTCATATATGGAGACACACGTGTATATAGTATATACTGCAGATCATGTATAGAGGAGGAGGAGGAGAGCACCACCTGCTGGTCATATATGGAGACACATGTGTATATAGTATATACTGCAGATCATGTATAGAGGAGGAGAGCACCACCTGCTGGACATATATGGAGACACATGTGTATATAGTATATACTGCAGATCATGTATAGAGGAGGAGAGCACCACCTGCTGGACATATATGGAGACACATGTGTATATAGTATATACTGCAGATCATGTATAGAGGAGGAGAGCACCACCTGCTGGACATATATGGAGACACACGTGTATATAGTATATACTGCAGATCATGTATAGAGGAGGAGAGCACCACCTGCTGGTCATATATGGAGACACATGTGTATATAGTATATACTGCAGATCATGTATAGAGGAGGAGAGCACCACCTGCTGGACATATATGGAGACACACGTGTATATAGTATATACTGCAGATCATGTATAGAGGAGGAGGAGAGCACCACCTGCTGGTCATATATGGAGACACACGTGTATATAGTATATACTGCAGATCATGTATAGAGGAGGAGGAGAGCACCACCTGCTGGTCATATATGGAGACACATGTGTATATAGTATATACTGCAGATCATGTATAGAGGAGGAGACCACCATCTGCTGGACATATATGGAGACACATGTGTATATAGTAAATACTGCAGATCATGTAAAGAGGAGGAGAGCACCACCTGCTGGACATATATGGAGACACATGTGTATATAGTATATACTGCAGATCATGTATAGAGGAGGAGGAGAGCACCACCTGCTGGACATATATGGAGACACATGTGTATATAGTAAATACTGCAGATCATGTAAAGAGGAGGAGAGCACCACCTGCTGGACATATATGGAGACACATGTGTATATAGTATATACTGCAGATCATGTATAGAGGAGGAGGAGAGCACCACCTGCTGGTCATATATGGAGACACACGTGTATATAGTATATACTGCAGATCATGTATAGAGGAGGAGAGCACCACCTGCTGGACATATATGGAGACACACGTGTATATAGTATATACTGCAGATCATGTATAGAGGAGGAGGAGAGCACCACCTGCTGGTCATATATGGAGACACACGTGTATATAGTATATACTGCAGATCATGTATAGAGGAGGAGGAGAGCACCACCTGCTGAACATACGCAGCACCAAATACGCAGCACCAAATACGCTGCAAAATACGCCGTGTGGGAACGTACCCTAAATGGTTTTATCTTCTTACAGAGGCTCAACAAGCTGGTGGATGATGGTACTCAACTGGTGACCAACATACAGGTGGCGGCAGATGGCAGGGAGAGGCACCGGAGGGCAGAGGAAGAGGAGCTGAGGAGGCTGAGGTGAATGACATAACATGATGGATATTATATTCTACTAAATAACCTGTATCTGCTACTGAAATCTATGAACTACACCATGATGGAGCTGCCATCAATTTAACTACTATAATACTGCCCCCTATGTACAAGAATATATCTACTACAATACTGCTCCTATATACAAGAATATAACTACTATAATACTGCTCCTATATACAAGAATATAACTACTATAATACTGCTCCTATATACAAGAATATAACTACTATAATACTGCTCCTATATACAAGAATATAACTACTATAATACTGCCTCCTATATACAAGAATATAACTACTATAATACTGCTCCTATATACAAGAATATAACTACTATAATACTGCTCCTATATACAAGAATATAACTACTACAATACTGCTCCTATATACAAGAATATAACTACTATAATACTGCTCCTATATACAAGAATATAACTACTATAATACTGCTCCTATATACAAGAATATAACTACTTTAATACTGCTCCTATATACAAGAATATGACTACTATAATACTGCTCCTATATACAAGAATATAACTACTATAATACTGCTTCTATATACAAGAATATAACTACTATAATACTGCTCCTATATACAAGACTATAACTACTATAATACTGCTCCTATATACAAGAATATAACTACTATAATACTGCCTCCTGTATACAAGAATATAACTACTATAATACTGCTCCTATATACAAGAATATAACTATTGTAATACTGCCCCCATATACAAGAATATAACTACTATAATACTGCTCCTATATACAAAAATATAACTACTATAATACTGCTCCTATATACAAGAATATAACTACTATAATACTGCTCCTATATACAAAAATATAACTACTATAATACTGCTCCTATATACAAGAATATAACTACTATAATACTGCTCCCTATATACAAGAATATAACTACTACAATACTGCCCCCTATATACAAGAATATAACTACTACAATACTGCCCCCTATGTACAAGAATATAACTACTACAATACTGCCTCTTATATACAAGAATATAACTACTATAATACTGCCTCCTTTATAAAGAATATAACTACTATAATACTGCCCCCTATGTACAAGAATATAACTACTACAATACTGCCTCCTATATACAAGAATATAATTACTATAATACTGCCCTCTATGTACAAGAATATAACTACTACAATACTGCTCCTATATATAAGAATATAACTAATACAATACTGCCTCCTATATACAATAATATAACTACTACAATACTGCCTCCTATATACAAGAATATAACTAGTATAATACTGCCCCCCTATGTACAAGAATATAACTACTATAATACTGCCTCCTATATACAAGAATATAAGTACTATAATACTGCCTCCTATATACAAGAATATAACTACTATAATACTGCTCCTATATACAAGAATATAACTACTATAATACTGCTCCTATATACAAGAATATAACTACTATAATACTGCTCCTATGTACAAGAATATAACTACTATAATACTGCCTCCTATATACAAGAATATAACTACTATAATACTGCTCCTATATACAAGAATATAAACAAAATTGTTCTTACCTGTGATTTTGATTTCCTTGAGTCCCAAGGCAGCACACAGATGGGATATTTCATCCCCCAGTCTCCAACCTAGGACCGTCCACCTAGCAAGATAATTAAGAAATTAGCATAGTTAATTGCTGACCTGATAAGAACCCCCTCCTACAGATCACACCTGTGTTAATAAAATAGAGACGAATTACAGAAAAAAAATAGTATTGGGAGGGTATTGGTGTGCTGCCTTGGGACTCAAGGAAATCAAAATTACAGGTAAGAACAATTTTGTTTTTCCTTATCGTCCCAAGGCAGCACACAGATGGGATCTTACATAGAAACCCAAAGGGAGGGTAATTCCTAAAAGGACTACAATCTCAAAGGCTGAATTACTAGCCTATACTTTGACACAGGATAGCAGTATGGACCAGGAGGCTGCATTACAGACTCAAAATTTGGACCCTCTGTGCTTATCAGGAGGAAGTTGAACTGGTAGAAGAGACTGAAGAAACTACAAGGAAAAATTCTCTTTTTGCTCCAAATCACGAGATGGAAAAAACAACTCCACCTCAGATCTATGAACTTCAAGCTCTTGTGGCCTGGAAGGACCAAACATTTGCAGATCTCATCTAGACAACACTTTGTTTAGGACAAGGCGAGAGCCTCTTACTATCAAATACAGATTATTCCTCTACTGTTCTGCAATACGGGCCTTCAGGTACAGTTCAGGGCCAGCGGCCGTGGATATATGAAGGAAAACGACTATTTCTTCTATCATTCTGGTAGATTCTTTACAGAACGAAAGAAATTCTCTAAATCAAATACAAATTTCTCATCCCTTTATGGAATCCTATGGACCTGGCGACTTCACATACTGTATTCATTATATGATGGTTCTTCAAGAGCGGAATATCATTCATAATAGATGCTTACAGACTCAAGTGTAGCTGTATTTCCTAAGGAAAGGATCAACAATGAAGGAATTAGAGTTTTATCTCCGTTCAATCGAAGCCGGTTGTACAGATTATAGGAATTTTGTCTACAGTAAATCTTGGTGCAGAGGAAGCCTACAGAATTCTCTCCTAAATACGCAATGGTTGGAATAACCAGACTCTGAAAGCCAAACAGAAAGACATCACAATGGATACAGTGAAGACCTTCTGTAAGATTTCCTTATGAAGAAGATTGATAGAAACTATTTCACTAGCAGAGAACATCTCGTCCTGGTAGATCAGCATCCTATGGAGGTACAACCTCTCTGATGAACTCGGAGGTACCAGAGTATTTCCGGATCTTCTAGATTTAACAAGAAGAGGTTCGAGTCACACTTTGATGGTAAAGTCTCTTCTCTCACATTAAAACTATTATGTGGCTTTAAGATTCTAGGATAAACTTTGCTGAATCCTAATAGACTTGTAGTATGTACTGGTTGTTGTTTTCTTGTGGATCATCATCAGGACTAGATTTCTTTGATACGGTCAAACTGCTACAAAGTCCGCCACATGTCCAGTGCGGAATGTATTCTCTTTAGAGATCCACTTTGATATGAAGATGGCGCACTAAATATTACCACCTTTCATTATGCCAGAAGCTAGAAGGAAAACCGACAACCGGACCGGAGGATCTCCTGTTGATTATCTCTGAAGTGGCTCTTTGTCCAAAACACAATCATGTAGCAGAAGTGAGATGGTGAACGTCTCCTCAGTAGAAAAGACACTCAATCCGCAATCCTCAACAAGAGACCCGGAGTCGATGGTTGGAATTATTCTGGTGGTAAAAGTAAAGAATTAAACTATGAACCTTCTGGAAAAGAAGAATAATTACTGCTTGTAAACCGCCATGCTTAGAGTACAGCACCACATGAGCCATCTGGAGACAGATCTGCTACTATCCCAATAGACACTTCATAATATCATTGGACCAGAGACAAGACAACAAAGAGCTTAAGACTCTGTGGAGATGAGCACCACATGGACAACAAGCCTGATCCTTGAGTTAAGGAGACAGATCTTATGGAAACCATTACAACTTCTTCCTTCAAGAATGGACCTGGAACAAAGAGAAGACGAATAAATCGTTTAGAACAGTAAAGTCTATATTTAAAGATGTGAATATCTACTATCATGTTGACTGTCATGTGCCAAACTAGAAGCTGAAGCTTTAACTGATAATGTACAAGTCATCTGCTTGATGTTAATCAGACCCATGGAAAGGAATCTACTTAAGTTAGATGCCTATAATGTAATGACATCTATTAACAGATCTGCTACTCCTGAGCCAAAGAGGAGCAGGAAGAAGATTTCTGGCATATTACACGGATCAGACCTATGTATTCTTACACAGAGGCTCCATCTGAAGGGCCTGACATCTATATATTAGTACATGATAGAGATGACAACCACAGAACCACCAGAGCAGATGGTGGTAGAAACATATTGGTGCCAGGTCCAGCTATAAAAATAAGAGACCCTGACCCAGGGCCCTATACACAAGAAATGACCCATAAGACAGTATACAGGGCATATATATATATATATCTATAATGTGCGGTTAGACGTTATCTGCAACATAGATAGGCAACAAAGCCGAACTAAAGAGTAAGGAAAATACCCCTCTAAACAAGGCTGATAACAGAGAACAATCTGTATATCTAAGTACTACAACCTTCACCCAAATATATAGCAGACAACAGGAGCAGCTCGAATTTACAAGATCTACACTTTCTATGCAGACTAAGACTGACCACAGGGAAAGGGTTGTATTCATAGGCACTATAGGGTTAATACAGCCTATATGATTAAAGTGAACAATAGGTCGTATTCATAGGGAGTATAGTGAGCCACAGGTTGTATTCACCACAGTAATACAGACTATGAAGACTATGTCAGGCACAACAGACTTCATGCCGACTAGATTGCTACCAGAGAGCAGTAGCTATATACACAGGTACATGCTACATACAGACTATTATATACAGGTACATACAGACTATATGGATACAAGCACTACATATTATATACAGGTACATACAGACTATATGGATACAAGCACTACATATTATATGCATAGGTTACATGCTACATAAGGACTATATGGATACAAGCACTACATATCATAACAGGATAAATGATACCTGCAGACTATATGGCTGAGCAACAGCTTGTATCTACAATAAATATATATATATATATATATATATATATATATATATATATACACATATACACACACACACGCACACCATGCATGCAGACAATATGGTTAACAGAACAATAACTTGTATTCACAAGTATAACAGGCTCTATACAGACTATATCAGTGTCCTCAGATGCCAAAAACCACAACTCCCAGCACACCCAGACAGACAAAGGCCGTCCCGTTATACAAGGAGCCACAGCTCCGTAACACCCAGAGTCACCACGGCCACCAGATTACACGGCTTAAAACAGAGCGCAACAGCTTGTGTCCACAACTCCCAGAACACCTAGACAGACAAAGGCCGTCCCGGCATGTCAGGGGCCAAGCCCCGCAACACCCAGCCATACATCTAATATACAGACTGGATGGCTGATAACAGGGAACAATAGCAAGCACTGCAGGTTTAAGCAGACTATATGGCCGAACAGAGAGCAATAGCCTGTAGCAAGCACAACAGGCTATATACAAATTGGATGGCGGACAACAGAGAGCAAAAGCCTGTAACAACAAGCACTATAGGTCTTATGCAGTTTAATGGCTGAAAACAGCGAGCAATAGCTTGTAACAAGCACTATAGGCTATATACAGACTGGATGGCTGACCACAGAGAACAATAGCCTGTAACAACAAGTACTATAGGCTATATACAGACTGGATGGCTGACAACAGAGAACAATAGCCTGTAACAACAAGTACTAGAGGCCATATACAGACTGGATGGCTGACCACAGAGAATAGCTTGTATCATCAAGCACTACAGGCTATATACAGACTGGATGGCTGACAACAGAGAGCAATAGCCTGTAACAACAAGCACTATAGGCTATATACAGACTGGATGGCTGACCACAGAGAGCAATAGCCTGTAACAACAAGTACCACAGGCTATACACAGACTGGATGGCTGACAACAGAGAGCAATGGTGTATCCACAGGCATTACAGGCCTTATGCAGTCTAAATGTCTTACAACAGTATAGATAAGATACTTATCTTTATTCCTGAAGCGACGTCACTGCATACAATTTACCAGAATGCAGCGCAAAAGACGGTCGCCATGATTCTCATGATAGATTTGCACAACAGCAAGATAGACATAATGTACAACCCATTGTGCACATCATCTAAGGAAATACAGCGGCTATAGCCATAATTCTGGTCAGAGAAGTCTGCAAAGGGTTTAAGGACACATCTGCTGGCAGGACCATGTGATGGGTAATGTTATTAATGCCAGGGAACCCCTAAAGCGTGAAACATACCTGATGCCAGCAAGTGTAGGAAACATTTGCTCCTCATGGAGATTTCCAGTCTTCACCAGGACCCAGCACCGGATATACTGTGGAGCAGACCAGATCCAGACATCCGAAGTGATGACAGACCGGATCGGCACAAGGAGACAGCTGTACCGATACGCCAGGATACTCCACCGGCATAAGCAAGGTATCGATACGCCAGGATACTCCACCGGCATAAGCAAGATACCGATACGCCAGGATACTCCACCGGCAGTCAGGTATAGGGAGCCCAGGATACTTCACCAGCATAATAGAAGGGCAAAACAGGGCTGGAATATGACATCAGCCAAAGGTTCAGAATGATTTATCCAGGATACTGCACTGGTTACCTAAATATTTAATCATCCATCATTACCTCAAACCGGGACCCTGCACCGGTCATATCCCTGCCATCTGCCTCTGCCAGGATACTGCACCAGCAGGAAAAATTTGATGGCAGGGAACAGCCAGGACCCCGCACTGGCAAATACTTACTTCAAAAAGTTGCAGCCAAGACCCCGCAGGGCTGAGATAAGCGATGGGCACACGGAACATCTTGGAACCAGTATGAGTCGGCCAGGACCCCGCGCTGGCTTATGGCTCATATCAGGACACTGGCACAGGTATTACCAGGACCCCGCACTGGTAAAGCGTGAAGCTCAGAATATATTCTGAGACCAGGTCATGGCCAGGATACAGCACCGGCACTTAATTGCGTTGCAGCCAGGACCCCGCAAGGCTGATCAGAAGATCTGTAAGTCCAGAAACATCCAAAACAAAGGGAAAACCACAGGTAGA
This sequence comes from Hyla sarda, assembly GCF_029499605.1. Taxonomy (NCBI): domain Eukaryota; kingdom Metazoa; phylum Chordata; class Amphibia; order Anura; family Hylidae; genus Hyla; species Hyla sarda. The sequence continues at coordinate 7,097,754 of NC_079191.1, forward strand.
AGGAGTAGGTGGAACATCTCCTGGTGGAATGAGGACAAAATTAAACACAGGTGTGATCTGTAGGAGGGGGTTCTTATCAGGTCAGCAATTAACTATGCTAATTTCTTAATTATCTTGCTAGGTGGACGGTCCTAGGTTGGAGACTGGGGGATGAAATATCCCATCTGTGTGCTGCCTTGGGACGATGAGGAAAACTACTCTAATACTGTTGCTATATACAAGAATATAACTACTATAATACTGCTCATATATACAATAATATAGCTACTATAATACTGCTCCTATATACAAGAATATAACTACTATAATACTGCTCCTATATACAAGAATATAACTACTATAATACTGCTCCTATATGCAAGAATATGACTACTATAATACTGCTCCTATAGACAAGAATACAACGACTATAATAATGCTTCTATATACAAGAATATAACTACTACAATACTGCTCCAATATACAAGAATATAACTACTATAATACTGCTCCTATATACAAGAATATATCTACTATAATACTGCTCCTATATACAAGAATACAACTACTATAATACTGCTTCTATATACAAGAATATAACTACTACAATACTGCTCCAATATACAAGAATATAACTACTATAATACTGCTCCTATATACAAGAATATATCTACTATAATACTGCCTCCTATATACAAGAATATAACTACTATAATACTGCTCCTATATACAAGAATATAACTACTATAATACTGCCCCCTATATACAAGAATATAACTACTATAATACTGCTCCTATATACAAGAATATAACTACTATAATACTGCTCCTATATACAAGAATATAACTACTATAATACTGCTCCTATATACAAGAATATAACTACTACAATACTGCCTCCTATATACAAGAATATAACTACTATAATACTGCTCCTATATACAAGAATATAACTACTATAATACTGCTCCTATATACAAGAATATATCTACTATAATACTGCTCCCTATATACAAGAATATAACTACTATAATACTTCTCCTATATACAAGAATATAACTACTATAATACTGCTCCTATATACAAGAATATAACTACTATCATACTGTCTCCTATATACAAGAATATAACTACTATAATACTGCTCCTATATACAAGAATATAACTACTATAATACTCCTCCTATATACAAGAATATAACTACTATAATACTGCTCCTATATACAAGAATATAACTACTATAATACTGCTCCTATATACAAGAATATAACTACTATAATACTGCTCCTATATACAAGAATATAACTACTATAATACTGCTCCTATATACAAGAATATAACTACTATAATACTGCTCCTATATACAAGAATATAACTACTATAATACTTCTCCTATATACAAGAATATAACTACTACAATACTGCCTCCTATATACAAGAATATAACTACTATAATACTGCCTCCTATACACAAAAATATAACTACTATAATGCTGCTCCTATATACAAGAATATAACTACTATAATACTGCTCCTATATACAAGAATATAACTACTATAATACTGCCCCCTATATACAAGAATATAACTACTACAATACTGCCTCCTATATACAAGAATATAATTACTACAATACTGCCTCCTATATACAAGAATATAACTACTATAATACTGCCTCCTATATACAATAATATAGCTACTATAATACTGCTCCTATATACAAGAATATAACTACTATAATACTGCCCCTATATACAAGAATATAACTACTATAATACTGCCTCCTATATACAAGAATATGACTACTATAATACTGCTCCTATATACAAGAATATAACTACTATAATACTGCTCCTATATACAAGAATATAACTACTATAATACTGCTCCTATATACAAGAATATAACTACTATAATACTCCTCCTATATACAAGAATATAACTACTATAATACTGCTCCTATATACAAGAATATAACTACTATAATACTGCTCCTATATACAAGAATATAACTACTATAATACTGCTCCTATATACAAGAATATAACTACTATAATACTGCTCCTATATACAAGAATATAACTACTATAATACTGCTATATACAAGAATATAACTACTATAATACTTCTCCTATATACAAGAATATAACTACTACAATACTGCCTCCTATATACAAGAATATAACTACTATAATACTGCCTCCTATACACAAAAATATAACTACTATAATGCTGCTCCTATATACAAGAATATAACTACTATAATACTGCTCCTATATACAAGAATATAACTACTATAATACTGCCCCCTATATACAAGAATATAACTACTACAATACTGCCTCCTATATACAAGAATATAACTACTATAATACTGCTCCTATATACAAGAATATAACTACTATAATACTGCTCCTATATACAAGAATATAACTACTATAATACTGCTCCTATATACAAGAATATAACTACTACAATACTGCCTCCTATATACAAGAATATAACTACTATAATACTGCTCCTATATACAAGAATATAACTACTACAATACTGCCTCCTATATACAAGAATATAACTACTATAATACTGCTCCTATATACAAGAATATAACTACTATAATGCTGCTCCTATATACAAGAATATAACTACTATAATACTGCTCCTATATACAAGAATATAACTACTATAATACTGCCCCCTATATACAAGAATATAACTACTACAATACTGCCTCCTATATACAAGAATATAACTACTATAATACTGCCTCCTATATACAAGAATATAACTACTATAATACTGCTCCTATATACAAGAATATAACTACTATAATACTGCCTCCTATATACAAGAATATAACTACTATAATACTGCCTCCTATACACAAAAATATAACTACTATAATGCTGCTCCTATATACAAGAATATAACTACTATAATACTGCTCCTATATACAAGAATATAACTACTATAATACTGCTCCTATATACAAGAATATAACTACTATAATACTGCCTCCTATATACAAGAATATAACTTCTATAATACTCCTCCTATATACAATAATATAACTACTATAATACTGCCCCCATATACAAGAATATAACTACTATAATACTGCCCCCTATATACAAGAATATATCTACTATAATACTGCTCCTATATACAAGAATATAACTACTATAATACTGCCTCCTATATACAAGAATATAACTTCTATAATACTGCCTCCTATATACAATAATATAGCTACTATAATACTGCTCCTATATACAAAAATATAACTACTATAATACTGCTCCTATATACAAGATTATAACTACTATAATGCTGCCCCTATATACAAGAATATAACTACTATAATACTGCTCCTATATACAAGAATATAACTACTATAATACTGCTCCTTTATACAAGAATATAACTACTATACTACTGCTCCTATATACACGAATATAACTACTATAATACTGCTCCTATATACAAGAATATAACTACTATAATACTGCTCCTATATACAAGAATATAACTACTATAATACTGCTCCTGTATACAAGAATATAACTACTATAATACTGCTCCTATATACAAGAATATAACTACTATAATACTGCTCCTATATACAAGAATATAACTACTATAATACTGCTCCTATATACCAGAATATAACTACTATAATACTGCTCCTATATACAAGAATATAACTACTATAATACTGCTCCTATATACAAGAATATAACTACTATAATACTGCTCCTATATACAAGAATATAACTACTATAATACTGCTCCTATATACAAGAATATAACTACTATAATACTGCTCCTATATACAAGAATATAACTACTATAATACTGCTCCTATATACCAGAATATAACTACTATAATACTGCTCCTATATACAAGAATATAACTTTTATAATACTGCTCCTATATACAAGAATATAACTACTATAATACTGCTCCTATATACAAGAATATAACTACTATAATACTGCTCCTATATACAAGAATATAACTACTATAATACTGCCTCCTATATACAAGAATATAACTACTATAATACTGCTCCTATATACCAGAATATAACTACTATAATACTGCTCCTATATACAAGAATATAACTACTATAATACTGCCTCCTATATACAAGAAGATAACTACTACAATACTGCTCCTATATACAAGAATATAACTACTATAATACTGCTCCTATATACAACAATATAACTACTATAATACTGTCTCCTATATACAAGAATATAACTACTATAATACTGCCTCCTATATACAAGAATATAACTACTATAATACTGCTCCTATATACAAGAATATAACTACTATAATACTGCCTCCTATATACAAGAAGATAACTACTATAATACTGCTCCTATATACAAGAATATAACTACTATAATACTGCTCCTATATACAAGAATATAACTACTATAATACTGTCTCCTATATACAAGAATATAACTTCTATAATACTGCCTCCTATATACAATAATATAGCTACTATAATACTGCTCCTATATACAAGAATATATCTACTATAATACTGCTCCTATATACAAGAATATAACTACTATAATACTGCCTCCTATATACAAGAAGATAACTACTATAATACTGCTCCTATATACAAGAATATAACTACTATAATACTGCTCCTATATACAAGAATATAACTACTATAATACTGCTCCTATATACAAGAATATAACTACTATAATACTGCTCCTATATACAAGAATATAACTACTATAATACTGCTCCTTTATACCAGAATATAACTACTATAATACTGCTCCTATATACAAGAATATAACTTTTATAATACTGCTCCTATATACAAGAATATAACTACTATAATACTGCTCCTATATACAAGAATATAACTACTATAATACTGTTCCTATATACACAAGAATATAACTACTATAATACTGCTCCTATATACAGGAATATAACTACTATAATACTGCTCCTATATACAATATAACTACTATAATACTGCTCCTATATACAAGAATATAACTACTATAATACTGCCTCCTATATACAAGAATATAACTACTATAATACTGCCTCCTTTATACAAGAAGATAACTACTATAATACTGCTCCTATATACAAGAATATAACTACTATAATACCGCCCCTATCTATATGATTGTATGTTCTATAATACTGCCCCTATCTATATGATTGTATGTTCTATAATACTGCCCCTATCTATATGATTGTATGTTCTATAATACTGCCCCTATCTATATGATTGTATGTTCTATAATACCGCCCCTATCTATATGATTGTATGTTCTATAATACTGCCCCTATCTATATGATTGTATGTTCTATAATACCGCACACCGATCTCCTTTCTCTCACGTTATTATTTTTGTTCTTCTCCGCTCAGAGTTGAGACAATTGATAACGAGGCCAGAAGCAGTTCTGAGAAGTTTGATGAGATCACAAAGAAATGGCTGCTGAGCGGGGAGAGGAGGATCCCGCAGGAACTGTGGTCGGTGCTGAATACCCAACAACAACAGTGCGGTCAGCTGATCGAGGACAAGAACCACCTGATCGGGGCGCTGCAGCAGGTGGGCCGCAGGGTCACCACCCCCAGGACTGAGTCAGGTCACCTCTCTATAGCCGGGCCCCATAAGCCAATGTCAGGATCTGTGTGTAAGGTGTCCTCTAACATTGTCACAGAGTATATTGTCAGGTCCCCCCGGTGTTCCCCCATAAGATTGTTCTTCATCAGACCCCGTAGATCTGTATGATGTCACAGAGTGTATTGTCAGGTCCCCCCGGTGTTCCCCCATAAGATTGTTCTTCATCAGACCCCGTAGATCTGTATGATGTCACAGAGTGTATTGTCAGGTCCCCCCGGTGTTCCCCCATAAGATTGTTCTTCATCAGACCCCGTAGATCTGTATGATGTCACAGAGTGTATTGTCAGGTCCCCCGGTTTTCCCCCATAAGATTGTTCTTCATCAGACCCCGTAGATCTGTATGATGTCACAGAGTGTATTGTCAGGTCCCCCGGTGTTCCCCCATAAGATTGTTCTTCATCAGACCCCGTAGATCTGTATGATGTCACAGAGTGCACTGTCAGGTCCCACCGGTGTTCCCCCATAAGACTGTTCTTCATCAGACCCCGTAGAGCTGTATGATGTCACAGAGTGTATTGTCAGGTCCCCTCGGTGTTCCCCCATAAGATTGTTCTTCATCAGACCCCGTAGAGCTGTATGATGTCACAGAGTGTATTGTCAGGTCCCCCCGGTGTTCCCCCATAAGCTTGTTCTTCATCAGACCCCGTAGATCTGTATGATGTCACAGAGTATATTGTCAGGTCCCCCCGGTGTTCCCCCATAAGATTGTTCTTCATCAGACCCCGTAGAGCTGTATGATATCACAGAGTGTATTGTCAGGTCCCCCCGGTGTTCCCCCATAAGATTGTTCTTCATCAGACCCCGTAGATCTGTATGATGTCACAGAGTGTATTGTCAGGTCCCCCGGTGTTCCCCCATAAGATTGTTCTTCATCAGACCCCGTAGATCTGTATGATGTCACAGAGTGCACTGTCAGGTCCCACCGGTGTTCCCCCATAAGACTGTTCTTCATCAGACCCCGTAGAGCTGTATGATGTCACAGAGTGTATTGTCAGGTCCCCTCGGTGTTCCCCCATAAGATTGTTCTTCATCAGACCCCGTAGAGCTGTATGATGTCACAGAGTGTATTGTCAGGTCCCCCGGTGTTCCCCCATAAGATTGTTCTTCATCAGACCTCGTAGAGCTGTATGATGTCACAGAGTGCACTGTCAGGTCCCCGCGGTGTTCCCCCATAAGATTGTTCTTCATCAGACCCCGTAGATCTGTATGATGTCACAGAGTGTATTGTCAGGTCCCCCCGGTGTTCCCCCATAAGATTGTTCTTCATCAGACCCCGTAGAGCTGTATGATGTCACAGAGTATATTGTCAGGTCCCCCCAGTGTTCCCCCATAAGATTGTTCTTCATCAGACCCCGTAGAGCTGTATGATGTCACAGAGTGTATTGTCAGGTCCCCCCGGTGTTCCCCCATAAGATTGTTCTTCATCAGACCCCGTAGATCTGTATGATGTCACAGAGTGTATTGTCAGGTCCCCCCCGGTGTTCCCCCATAAGATTGTTCTTCATCAGACCCCGTAGAGCTGTATGATGTCACAGAGTGTATTGTCAGGTCCCCCCGGTGTTCCCCCATAAGCTTGTTCTTCATCAGACCCCGTAGAGCCGTATGATGTCACAGAGTGTATTGTCAGGTCCCCCCGGTGTTTCCCCATAAGATTGTTCTTCATCAGACCCCGTAGATCTGTATGATGTCACAGAGTGCACTGTCAGGTCCCCCCGGTGTTCCCCCATAAGATTGTTCTTCATCAGACCCTGTAGAGCTGTATGATGTCACAGAGTGTATTGTCAGGTCCCCCCGGTGTTCCCCCATAAGCTTATTCTTCATCAGACCCCGTAGAGCCGTATGATGTCACAGAGTGTATTGTCAGGTCCCCCCGGTGTTCCCCCATAAGCTTGTTCTTCATCAGACCCCGTAGAGCTGTATGATGTCACAGAGTGTATTGTCAGGTCCCCCGGTGTTCCCCCATAAGATTGTTCTTCATCAGACCCTGTAGAGCTGTATGATGTCACAGAGTGTATTGTCAGGTCCCCTCGGTGTTCCCCCATAAGATTGTTCTTCATCAGACCCCGTAGAGCTGTATGATGTCAGAGTGTATTGTCAGGTTCCCCCGGTGTTCCCCCATAAGATTGTTCTTCATCAGACTACGTAGATCTGTATGATGTCACAGAGTGCACTGTCAGGTCCCACCGGTGTTCCCCCATAAGACTGTTCTTCATCAGACTCTGTAGATCTGTATGATGTCACAGAGTGTACTGTCAGGTCCCCCCGGTGTTCCCCCATAAGATTGTTCTTCATCAGACCCCGTAGATCTGTATGATGTCACAAAGTGCGCTGTCAGGTCCCCCCGGTGTTCCCCCATAAGACTGTTCTTCATCAGACTCTGTAGATCTGTATGATGTCACAGAGTGTATTGTCAGATCACCCCGGTGTTCCCCCATAAGATTGTTCTTCATCAGACCCCATAGATCTGTATGATGTCACAGAGTGTATTCAGGTCCCCCCGGTGTTCCCCCATAAGACTGTTCTTCATCAGACCCCGTAGATCTGTATGATGTCACAGAGTGTATTGTCAGGTCCCCCCGGTGTTCCCCCATAAGATTGTTCTTCATCAGACCCCGTAGAGCTGTATGATGTCACAGAGTATATAGTCAGGTCCCCCCGGTGTTCCCCCATAAGCTTGTTCTTCTTCAGACTACGTAGATCTGTATGATGTCACAGAGTGTACTGTCAGGTCCCCGCGGTGTTCCCCCATAAGATTGTTCTTCATTAGACCCCGTAGATCTGTATGATGTCACAGAGTGCACTGTCAGGTCCCCCCGGTGTTCCCCCATAAGATTGTTCTTCATCAGACCCCGTAGATCTGTATGATGTCACAGAGTGTATTGTCAGGTCCCCCTGGTGTTCCCCCATAAGATTGTTCTTCATCAGACCCCGTAGATCTGTATGATGTCACAGAGTGTATTGTCAGGTCCCCCCGGTGTTCCCCCATAAGCTTGTTCTTCTTCAGACTACGTAGATCTGTATGATATCACAGAGTGTATTGTCAGGTCCCCCGGTGTTCCCCCATAAGATTGTTCTTCATCAGACCCCGTAGAGCTGTATGATGTCACAGAGTGTATTGTCAGGTCCCCCCGGTGTTCCCCCATAAGCTTGTTCTTCATCAGACCCCGTAGAGCTGTATGATGTCACAGAGTGTATTGTCAGGTCCCCCGGTGTTCCCCCATAAGATTGTTCTTCATCAGACCCCGTAGAGCTGTATGATGTCACAGAGTGTATTGTCAGGTCCCCCGGTGTTCCCCCATAAGCTTGTTCTTCATCAGACCCCGTAGAGCTGTATGATGTCACAGAGTGTATTGTCAGGTCCCCCGGTGTTCCCCCATAAGATTGTTCTTCATCAGACCCCGTAGAGCTGTATGATGTCACAGAGTGTATTGTCAGGTCCCCCCGGAGTTCCCCCATAAGATTGTTCTTCATCAGACCCCGTAGATCTGTATGATGTCACAGAGTGTATTGTCAGGTCCCCCGGTGTTCCCCCATAAGATTGTTCTTCATCAGACCCCGTAGATCTGTATGATGTCACAGAGTGTATTGTCAGGTCCCCCGGTGTTCCCCCATAAGATTGTTCTTCATCAGACCCCGTAGATCTGTATGATGTCACAGAGTGCACTGTCAGGTCCCACCGGTGTTCCCCCATAAGACTGTTCTTCATCAGACCCCGTAGAGCTGTATGATGTCACAGAGTGTATTGTCAGGTCCCCTCGGTGTTCCCCCATAAGATTGTTCTTCATCAGACCCCGTAGAGCTGTATGATGTCACAGAGTGTATTGTCAGGTCCCCTCGGTGTTCCCCCATAAGCTTGTTCTTCATCAGACCCCGTAGATCTGTATGATGTCACAGAGTGTATTGTCAGGTCCCCCGGTGTTCCCCCATAAGATTGTTCTTCATCAGACCCCGTAGAGCTGTATGATGTCACAGAGTGTATTGTCAGGTCCCCCGGTGTTCCCCCATAAGCTTGTTCTTCATCAGACCCCGTAGAGCTGTATGATGTCACAGAGTGTATTGTCAGGTCCCCCGGTGTTCCCCCATAAGATTGTTCTTCATCAGACCCCGTAGAGCTGTATGATGTCACAGAGTGTATTGTCAGGTCCCCCCGGAGTTCCCCCATAAGATTGTTCTTCATCAGACCCCGTAGATCTGTATGATGTCACAGAGTGTATTGTCAGGTCCCCCGGTGTTCCCCCATAAGATTGTTCTTCATCAGACCCCGTAGATCTGTATGATGTCACAGAGTGTATTGTCAGGTCCCCCGGTGTTCCCCCATAAGATTGTTCTTCATCAGACCCCGTAGATCTGTATGATGTCACAGAGTGCACTGTCAGGTCCCACCGGTGTTCCCCCATAAGACTGTTCTTCATCAGACCCCGTAGAGCTGTATGATGTCACAGAGTGTATTGTCAGGTCCCCTCGGTGTTCCCCCATAAGATTGTTCTTCATCAGACCCCGTAGAGCTGTATGATGTCACAGAGTGTATTGTCAGGTCCCCCCGGTGTTCCCCCATAAGCTTGTTCTTCATCAGACCCCGTAGAGCTGTATGATGTCACAGAGTGTATTGTCAGGTCCCCCCGGTGTTCCCCCATAAGCTTGTTCTTCATCAGACCCCGTAGAGCTGTATGATGTCTTCCAGGAGCTGAAGAGGAAGGACGACCAGTATGTGAAGGACCTGAAGAAACAGTCAGAGGACATCAACCTACTGATCGAGAGGATGGAGGAGCAGGTCAGGAGTCTGAGCAAGACCTACCGCCAGGAGCTGCTGCAGATTGAGGTGAGATGAATGCCACCCAGCTTTCTCTGGATCAGATATAAAGGTTATGTTGCCATCCAGTGACCTCATCAGAGGGGGGTGCTGCCACAACCTCAACATTTGTTACCTAAAAGACAATGACTTCTCTCTATTATAGAAAACATTCGAACAAGAGCGCAGAGAACTCCTAAATAAGGATCAGAAGAAGTGGGAACAGAGTGTGCAGAGAAGGCGTGACATGGAGGTGAGTGCAGGACTCTGTATTGTGTGCAGGGCTCTGTATTGTGTGCAGGACTCTGTATTGTGTGCAGGACTCTGTATTGTGTGCAGGACTCTGTATTGTGTGCAGGACTCTGCCCTGTCTCTGTATTGTGTGCAGGGCTCTGTATTGTGTGCAGGACTCTGCCCTGTCTCTGTATTGTGTGCAGGACTCTGTATTGTGTGCAGGGCTCTGTATTGTGTGCAGGACTCTGTATTGTGTGCAGGACTCTGCCCTGTCTCTGTATTGTGTGCAGGGCTCTGTATTGTGTGCAGGACTCTGCCCTGTCTCTGTATTGTGTGCAGGACTCTGTATTGTGTGCAGGGCTCTGTATTGTGTGCAGGACTCTGTATTGTGTGCAGGACTCTGCCCTGTCTCTGTATTGTGTGCAGGGCTCTGTATTGTGTGCAGGGCTCTGTATTGTGTGCAGGACTCTGCCCTGTCTCTGTGTTGTGTGCAGGGCTCTGTATTGTGTGCAGGGCTCTGTATTGTGTGCAGGACTCTGCCCTGTCTCTGTATTGTGTGCAGGGCTCTGTATTGTGTGCAGGGCTCTGTATTGTGTGCAGGACTCTGTATTGTGTGCAGGACTCTGCCCTGTCTCTGTATTGTGTGCAGGGCTCTGTATTGTGTGCAGGGCTCTGTATTGTGTGCAGGGCTCTGTATTGTGTGCAGGACTCTGTATTGTGTGCAGGACTCTGCCCTGTCTCTGTATTGTGTGCAGGACTCTGTATTGTGTGCAGGGCTCTGTATTGTGTGCAGGACTCTGCCCTGTCTCTGTATTGTGTGCAGGGCTCTGTATTGTGTGCAGGGCTCTGTATTGTGTGCAGGACTCTGCCCTGTCTCTGTATTGTGTGCAGGACTCTGTATTGTGTGCAGGACTCTGTATTGTGTGCAGGACTCTGTATTGTGTGCAGGACTCTGCCCTGTCTCTGTATTGTGTGCAGGACTCTGTATTGTGTGCAGGGCTCTGTATTGTGTGCAGGACTCTGTATTGTGTGCAGGACTCTGCCCTGTCTCTGTATTGTGTGCAGGACTCTGTATTGTGTGCAGGACTCTGTATTGTGTGCAGGACTCTGCCCTGTCTCTGTATTGTGTGCAGGACTCTGTATTATGTGCAGGGCTCTGTATTGTGTGCAGGACTCTGTATTTTGTGCAGGACTCTGTATTGTGTGCAGGACTCTGCCCTGTCTCTGTATTGTGTGCAGGGCTCTGCCCTGTCTCTGTATTGTATACAGGACTCTGCCCTGTGTTTGTATTGTGTGCAGGACTCTGCCCTGTCTCTGTATTGTGTGCAGGACTCTGCCCTGTCTCTGTATTGTGTGCAGGACTCTGCCCTGTCTCTGTATTGTATACAGGACTCTGCTCTGTCTCTGTATTGTGTGCAGGACACTGCCCTGTCTCTGTATTGTATACAGGACTCTGCCCTGTCTTTGTATTGTGTGCAGGACTCTGCCCTGTCTCTGTATTGTGTGCAGGACTCTGCCCTGTCTCTGTATTGTGTGCAGGACTCTGCTCTGTCTCTGTATTGTGTGCAGGACTCAGTATTGTGTGCAGGACTCTGCCCTGTCTCTGTATTGTGTGCAGGACTCTGCCCTGTCTCTGTATTGTGTGCAGGACTCTGCCCTGTCTCTGTATTGTATACAGGACTCTGCCCTGTCTCTGTATTGTGTGTAGGACTCTACCCTGTCTCTGTATTGTATACAGGACTCTGCTCTGTCTCTGTATTGTGTGCAGGACTCAGTATTGTGTGCAGGACTCTGTATTGTGTGCAGGACTCTGCCCTGTCTCTGTATTGTGTGCATGACTCTGCTTTGTCTCTGTATTGTGTGCAGGACATTTCTCTGTCTCTGTATTGTGTGCAGGACTCTGTATTGTGTGCAGGACTCTGTATTGTGTGCAGGACTCTGTATTGTGTGCAGGGCTCTGTATTGTGTGCAGGACTCTGCCCTGTCTCTGTATTGTGTGCAGGACTCTGCCCTGTCTCTGTATTGTGTGCAGGGCTCTGTATTGTGTGCAGGGCTCTGTATTGTGTGCAGGACTCTGTATTGTGTGCAGGGCTCTGTATTGTGTGCAGGACTCTGTATTGTGTGCAGGACTCTGCCCTGTCTCTGTATTGTGTGCAGGACTCTGTATTGTGTGCAGGACTCTGTATTGTGTGCAGGGCTCTGTATTGTGTGCACGACTCTGTATTGTGTGCAGGACTCTGCCCTGTCTCTGTATTGTGTGCAGGACTCTGTATTGTGTGCAGGACTCTGTATTGTGTGCAGGGCTCTGTATTGTGTGCAGGACTCTGTATTGTGTGCAGGACTCTGTATTGTGTGCAGGACTCTGTATTGTGTGCAGGACTCTGCCCTGTCTCTGTATTGTGTGCAGGACTCTGTATTGTGTGCAGGACTCTGTATTGTGTGCAGGACTCTGCCCTGTCTCTGTATTGTGTGCAGGACTCTGTATTGTGTGCAGGGCTCTGTATTGTGTGCAGGACTCTGTATTGTGTGCAGGACTCTGTATTGTGTGCAGGACTCTGCCCTGTCTCTGTATTGTGTGCAGGGCTCTGCCCTGTCTCTGTATTGTATACAGGACTCTGCCCTGTCTCTGTATTGTGTGCAGGACTCTGCCCTGTCTCTGTATTGTATACAGGACTCTGCTCTGTCTCTGTATTGTGTGCAGGACTCTGCCCTGTCTCTGTATTGTATACAGGACTCTGCCCTGTCTTTGTATTGTGTGCAGGACTCTGCCATGTCTCTGTATTGTGTGTAGGACTCTGCCCTGTCTCTGTATTGTGTGCAGGACTCTGCCCTGTCTCTGTATTGTGTGTAGGACTCTGCCCTGTCTCTGTATTGTGTGCAGGACTCTGCCCTGTCTCTGTATTGTGTGCAGGGCTCTGCCCTGTCTCTGTATTGTATACAGGACTCTGCCCTGTGTTTGTATTGTGTGCAGGACTCTGCCCTGTCTCTGTATTGTGTGCAGGACTCTGCCCTGTCTCTGTATTGTGTGCAGGACTCTGCCCTGTCTCTGTATTGTATACAGGACTCTGCTCTGTCTCTGTATTGTGTGCAGGACACTGCCCTGTCTCTGTATTGTATACAGGACTCTGCCCTGTCTTTGTATTGTGTGCAGGACTCTGCCCTGTCTCTGTATTGTGTGCAGGACTCTGCCCTGTCTCTGTATTGTGTGCAGGACTCTGCTCTGTCTCTGTATTGTGTGCAGGACTCAGTATTGTGTGCAGGACTCTGCTCTGTCTCTGTATTGTGTGCAGGACTCTGCCCTGTCTCTGTATTGTGTGCAGGACTCTGCCCTGTCTCTGTATTGTATACAGGACTCTGCCCTGTCTCTGTATTGTGTGTAGGACTCTACCCTGTCTCTGTATTGTATACAGGACTCTGCTCTGTCTCTGTATTGTGTGCAGGACTCAGTATTGTGTGCAGGACTCTGTATTGTGTGCAGGACTCTGCCCTGTCTCTGTATTGTGTGCATGACTCTGCTTTGTCTCTGTATTGTGTGCAGGACATTTCCCTGTCTCTGTATTGTGTGCAGGACTCTGTATTGTGTGCAGGACTCTGTATTGTGTGCAGGGCTCTGTATTGTGTGCAGGACTCTGCCCTGTCTCTGTATTGTGTGCAGGACTCTGCCCTGTCTCTGTATTGTGTGCAGGGCTCTGTATTGTGTGCAGGGCTCTGTATTGTGTGCAGGACTCTGTATTGTGTGCAGGGCTCTGTATTGTGTGCAGGACTCTGTATTGTGTGCAGGACTCTGCCCTGTCTCTGTATTGTGTGCAGGACTCTGTATTGTGTGCAGGACTCTGTATTGTGTGCAGGGCTCTGTATTGTGTGCACGACTCTGTATTGTGTGCAGGACTCTGCCCTGTCTCTGTATTGTGTGCAGGACTCTGTATTGTGTGCAGGACTCTGTATTGTGTGCAGGGCTCTGTATTGTGTGCAGGACTCTGTATTGTGTGCAGGACTCTGTATTGTGTGCAGGACTCTGTATTGTGTGCAGGACTCTGCCCTGTCTCTGTATTGTGTGCAGGACTCTGTATTGTGTGCAGGACTCTGTATTGTGTGCAGGACTCTGCCCTGTCTCTGTATTGTGTGCAGGACTCTGTATTGTGTGCAGGGCTCTGTATTGTGTGCAGGACTCTGTATTGTGTGCAGGACTCTGTATTGTGTGCAGGACTCTGCCCTGTCTCTGTATTGTGTGCAGGGCTCTGCCCTGTCTCTGTATTGTATACAGGACTCTGCCCTGTCTCTGTATTGTGTGCAGGACTCTGCCCTGTCTCTGTATTGTATACAGGACTCTGCTCTGTCTCTGTATTGTGTGCAGGACTCTGCCCTGTCTCTGTATTGTATACAGGACTCTGCCCTGTCTTTGTATTGTGTGCAGGACTCTGCCATGTCTCTGTATTGTGTGTAGGACTCTGCCCTGTCTCTGTATTGTGTGCAGGACTCTGCCCTGTCTCTGTATTGTGTGTAGGACTCTGCCCTGTCTCTGTATTGTGTGCAGGACTCTGCCCTGTCTCTGTATTGTATACAGGACTCTGCCCTGTCTCTGTATTGTGTGCAGGACTCTGCCCTGTCTCTGTATTGTATACAGGACTTTGCCCTGTCTCTGTATTGTGTGCAGGACTCTGCCCTGTCTCTGTATTGTGCGCAGGACTCTGCCCTGTCTCTGTATTGTATACAGGACTCTGCCCTGTCTCTGTATTGTGTGCAGGGCTCTGCCCTGTCTCTGTATTGTATACAGGACTCTGCCCTGTCTCTGTATTGTGTGCAGGACTCTGCCCTGTCTCTGTATTGTATACAGGACTCTGCTCTGTCTCTGTATTGTGTGCAGGACTCTGCCCTGTCTCTGTATTGTATACAGGACTCTGCCCTGTCTTTGTATTGTGTGCAGGACTCTGCCATGTCTCTGTATTGTGTGTAGGACTCTGCCCTGTCTCTGTATTGTGTGCAGGACTCTGCCCTGTCTCTGTATTGTATACAGGACTCTGCCCTGTCTCTGTATTGTGTGCAGGACTCTGCTCTGTCTCTGTATTGTGCGCAGGACTCTGCCCTGTCTCTGTATTGTATACAGGACTCTGCCCTGTCTCTGTATTGTGTGCAGGACTCTGCCCTGTCTCTGTATTGTATACAGGACTTTGCCCTGTCTCTGTATTGTGTGCAGGACTCTGCCCTGTCTCTGTATTGTGCGCAGGACTCTGCCCTGTCTCTGTATTGTATACAGGACTCTGCCCTGTCTCTGTATTGTGCGCAGGACTCTGCCCTGTCTCTGTTTTCAGTGTCTCTGATGCCCCTTTAGCTGGAGAGCCTAATGAACAGGATGAGGAGGGTTGAGGAGTACGAGCAGCAGCTGAACCAACTGCGGGTCCAGGACGGGGAGGAATATAACATCATAAAGATAAAGCTGGAGACGGATGTGCAGGTCAGTGCGAGAGTCACAGTGGGAACCCCCTTTATATAATACGTGGCAGAAAGTATGTGAACCCCCTTTATATAATACGTGGCAAAAAGTATGTGAACCCCCTTTATATAATACGTGGCAAAAAGTATGTGAACCCCCTTTATATAATACGTGGCAAAAAGTATGTGAACCCCCTTTATATAATACGTGGCAAAAAGTATGTGAACCCCCTTTATATAATACGTGGCAAAAAGTATGTGAACCCCCTTTATATAATACGTGGCAAAAAGTATGTGAACCCCCTTTATATAATACGTGGCAAAAAGTATGTGAACCCCCTTTATATAATATGTGGCAAAAAGTATGTGAACCCCCTTTATATAATACGTGGCAAAAAGTATGTGAACCCCCTTTACATAATACGGGGCAAAAAGTATGTGAACCCCCTTTATATAATACGTGGCAAAAAGTATGTGAACCCCCTTTATATAATACGTGGCAAAAAGTATGTGAACCCCCTTTACATAATACGTGGCAAAAAGTATGTGAACCCCCTTTATATAATACGTGGCAAAAAGTATGTGAACCCCCTTTATATAATACGTGGCAAAAAGTATGTGAACCCCCTTTATATAATACGTGGCAAAAAGTATGTGAACCCCCTTTACATAATACGTGGCAAAAAGTATGTGAACCCCTTTACATAATACGTGGCAAAAAGTATGTGAACCCCCTTTATATAATACGTGGCAAAAAGTATGTGAACCCCCTCTACATAATACGTGGCAAAAAGTATGTGAACCCCCTTTATATAATACGTGGCAAAAAGTATGTGAACCCCCTTTACATAATACGTGGCAAAAAGTATGTGAACCCCCTTTATATAATACGTGGCAAAAAGTATGTGAACCCCCTTTATATAATACGTGGCAAAAAGTATGTGAACCCCCTTTACATAATACGTGGCAAAAAGTATGTGAACCCCCTTTATATAATACGTGGCAAAAAGTATGTGAACCCCCTTTACATAATACGTGGCAAAAAGTATGTGAACCCCCTTTACATAATACATGGCAAAAAGTATGTGAACCCCCTTTACATAATACGTGGCAAAAAGTATGTGAACCCCCTTTATATAATACGTGGCAAAAAGTATGTGAACCCCCTTTATATAATACGTGGCAAAAAGTATGTGAACCCCCTTTATATAATACGTGGCAAAAAGTATGTGAACCCCCTTTACATAATACGTGGCAAAAAGTATGTGAACCCCCTTTACATAATACATGGCAAAAAGTATGTGAACCCCCTTTACATAATACATGGCAAAAAGTATGTGAACCCCCTTTACATAATACGTGGCAAAAAGTATGTGAACCCCCTTTTCATAATACGTGGCAAAAAGTACGTGAACCCCTTTACATAATACGTGGCAAAAAGTATGTGAACCCCCTTTATATAATACGTGGCAAAAAGTATGTGAACCCCCTTTACATAATACATGGCAAAAAGTATGTGAACCCCCTTTACATAATACGTGGCAAAAAGTATGTGAACCCCCTTTACATAATACATGGCAAAAAGTATGTGAACCCCCTTTACATAATACGTGGCAAAAAGTATGTGAACCCCCTTTATATAATACGTGGCAAAAAGTATGTGAACCCCCTTTACATAATACGTGGTAAAAAGTATGTGAACCCCCTTTTCATAATACGTGGCAAATAGTATGTGAACCCCTTTACATAATACGTGGCAAAAAGTATGTGAACCCCCTTTACATAATACGTGGCAAAAAGTATGTGAACCCCCTTTACATAATACGTGGCAAAAAGTATGTGAACCCCCTTTACATAATACGTGCAAAAAGTATGTGAACCCCCTTTTCATAATACGTGGCAAAAAGTACGTGAACCCCTTTACATAATACGTGGCAAAAAGTATGTGAACCCCCTTTACATAATACATGGCAAAAAGTATGTGAACCCCCTTTATATAATACGTGGCAAAAAGTATGTGAACCCCCTTTACATAATACGTGGCAAAAAGTATGTGAACCCCCTTTACATAATACGTGGCAAAAAGTATGTGAACCCCCTTTACATAATACGTGGCAAAAAGTATGTGAACCCCCTTTCTAGGTTTTGAGCTCAGATGTGTGAGCCACAACCATTACCCAGAGCAGTCATCACCCTGAACCCCAGATCCCAGAGCAGTCATCATCCTGTACCCAGATCCCAGAGCAGTCATATCCTGTACCCCAGATCCCAGAGCAGTCATCATCCTGTACCCCAGACCCCAGAGCAGTCATCATCCTGTACCCCAGATCCCAGAGCAGTAATTATCCTGTACCCCAGATCCCAGAGCAGTAATCATCCTGTACCCCAGATCCCAGAGCAGTCATAACCCTGTACCCCAGATCCCAGAGCAGTAATTATCCTGTACCCCAGATCCCATCCTGTACCACTGATTCCAGAGCAGTCATCATCCTATACCCCAGAGCAGTCATCATCCTGTACCCCAGATCCCAGAGCAGTCATCATCCTGTACCCCAGAGCAGTCATCATCCTGTACCCCAGATCCCAGAGCAGTCATTATCCTGTACCCCAGATCCCAGAGCAGTCATCATCCTGTACCCCAGATCACAGAGCAGTCATTATCCTGTACCCCAGATCCCAGAGCAGTCATCATCCTGTACCCCAGATCACAGAGCAGTCATCATCCTGTACCCCAGATCCCAGAGCAGTCATTATCCTGTACCCCAGATCCCAGAGCAGTCATCATCCTGTACCCCAGATCACAGAGCAGTCATTATCCTGTACCCCAGATCCCAGAGCAGTCATCATCCTGTACCCCAGATCACAGAGCAGTCATCATCCTGTACCCCAGATCACAGATCAGTCGTCATCCTGTACCCCAGATCCCAGAGCAGTCATCATCCTAGATCCCAGAGCAGTCATCATCCTGTACCCCAGATCCCAGAGCAGTCATCATCCTGTACCCCAGATCCCAGAGCAGTCATCATCCTGTACCCCAGATCCCAGAGCAGTCATCATCCTGTACCCCAGATCACAGATCAGTCATCATCCTGTACCCCAGATCCCAGAGCAGTAATCATCCTGTACCCCAGATCACAGATCAGTCATCATCCTGTACCCCAGATCCCAGAGCAGTCATCTTGTACCCCAGATCCAATATCAGTCATCGTCCTGTACCCCAGATCAGTCATCATCCTGTACCCCAGATCCCAGAGCAGTCATTATCCTGTACCCCAGATCCCAGAGCAGTCATTATCCTGTACGCCAGATCTGAGAACAGTCATCATCCTGTACCCCAGATCCCAGAGCAGTCATCATCCTGTACCCCAGAGCAGTCATCATCCTGTTCCCCACACCCCAGAGCAGTCATCATCCTGTTCCCCACATCCCAGAGCAGTCATCATCCTGTTCCCCACATCCCAGAGCAGTCATTATCCTGTACCCCAGATCCCAGAGCAGTAATTATCCTGTACCCCAGATCCCAGAGCAGTCATCGTCCTGTACCCCAGATCCCAGAGCAGTAATTATCCTGTACCCTAGATCCCAGAGCAGTCATCGTCCTGTACCCCAGATCAGTCACTATCCTGTACCCTAGATCCCAGAGCAGTCATCATCCTGTACCCCAGATCAGAGAGCAGTCATTATCCTGTACCCCAGATCCCAGAGCAGTCATCATCCTGTTCCCCACATCCCAGAGCAGTCATTATCCTGTACCCCAGATCCCAGAGCAGTCATTATCCTGTACCCCAGATCCCAGAGCAGTAATTATCCTGTACCCCAGATCCCAGAGCAGTCATCATCCTGTACCCCAGATCCCAGAGCAGTCATTATCCTGTACCCTAGAGCAGTCATCAACCTGTATCCCAGATCCCAGAGCAGTCATCATCCTGTACCCCAGAGCAGTCATTATCCTGTACCCCAGATCCCAGAGCAGTAATTATCCTGTACCCCAGATCCCAGAGCAGTAATTATCCTGTACCCCAGATCCCAGAGCAGTAATTATCCTGTACCCCAGATCCCAGAGCAGTCATTATTTTGTACCCCAGATCCCAGATCAGTCATCGTCCTGTACCCCAGATCCCAGAGCAGTCATCATTCTGTACCCCAGATCCCAGAGCAGTCATCATCCTGTACCCCAGATCCCAGAGCAGTAATTATCCTGTACCCCAGATCCCAGAGCAGTAATTATCCTGTACCCCAGATCCCAGAGCAGTAATTATCCTGTACCCTAGATCCCAGAGCAGTCATCGTCCTGTACCCCAGATCCCAGATCAGTCATCGTCCTGTACCCCAGATCCCAGAGCAGTCATCATTCTGTACCCCAGATCCCAGAGCAGTCATCATCCTGTACCCCAGATCCCAGAGCAGTAATTATCCTGTACCCCAGATCAGTCATAATCCTGTACCCCAGATCCCAGAGCAGTAATTATCCTTTACCCCAGATCAGTCATCGTCCTGTACCCCAGATCCCAGTGCAGTCATCATCCTGTACCCCAGATCCCAGAGCAGTCATCATCCTGTACCCCAGAGCAGTAATTATCCTGTACCCCAGATCCCAGAGCAGTCATCATCCTGTACCCCAGAGCAGTAATTATCCTGTACCCCAGATCCCAGAGCAGTCATCATTCTGTACCCCAGATCCCAGAGCAGTCATTATCCTGTACCCCAGAGCAGAAATCATCCTGTACCCCGCTTCCCAGAGCAGAAATCATCCTGTACCCCAGAGCAGTCATCATCCTGTTCCCCACATCCCAGAGCAGTCATCATCCTGTACCCCACATCCCAGAGCAGTCATTATCCTGTACCCCAGATCCCAGAGCAGTCATCATCTTGTACCCCAGATCCCAGAGCAGTCATCATCCTGTACCCCAGATCCCAGAGCAGTCATCGTCTTGTACCCCAGATCCCAGAGCAGTCATCATCCTGTACCCCACATCCCAGAGCAGTCATTATCCTGTACCCCAGATCCCAGAGCAGTAATTATCCTGTACCCCAGATCCCAGAGCAGTCATCGTCTTGTACCCCAGATCCCAGAGCAGTCATCGTCCTGTACCCCAGATCCCAGAGCAGTCATCATTCTGTACCCCAGATCCCAGAGCAGTCATCATCCTGTACCCCAGATCCCAGAGCAGTAATTATCCTGTACCCCAGATCCCAGATCAGTCATCATCCTGTACCCCAGATCCCAGAGCAGTAATCATCCTGTACCCCAGATCCCAGAGCAGTCATTATCCTGTACCCTAGAGCAGTAATCAACCTGTATCCCAGATCCCAGAGCAGTCATCATCCTGTATCCCAGATCCCAGAGCAGTCATCATCCTGTATCCCAGATCCCAGAGCAGTCATTATCCTGTACCCCAGACCCCAGAGCAGTCATTATCCTGTACCCCAGAGCAGTAATCATCCTGTTCCCCAGATCCCAGAGCAGTAATCATCCTGTACCCCAGATCCCAGAGCCGTCATCGTCTTGTACCCCAGATCCCAGAGCAGTCATCATCCTGTACCCCACATCCCAGAGCAGTCATTATCCTGTACCCCAGAGCAGTCATCATCCTAGATCCCAGAGCAGTCATCATCCTGTACCCCAGATCCCAGAGCAGTCATCATCCTGTACCCCAGATCCCAGAGCCGTCATCGTCTTGTACCCCAGATCCCAGAGCAGTCATCATCCTGTACCCCAGATCCCAGAGCAGTCATCATCCTGTACCCCAGATCCCAGAGCCGTCATCGTCTTGTACCCCAGATCCCAGAGCAGTCATCATCCTGTACCCCAGAGCAGTCATCATCCTAGATCCCAGAGCAGTCATCATCCTGTACCCCACATCCCAGAGCAGTCATTATCCTGTACCCCAGATCCCAGAGCAGTAATTATCCTGTACCCCAGATCCCAGAGCAGTCATCGTCCTGTGCCCCAGATCCCAGAGCAGTCATATCCTGTACCCCAGACCCCAGAGCAGTCATCATCCTGTACCCCAGAGCAGTCAGCAGTCATCATCCTGTACCCCAGATCCCTGAGCAGTCATCCTGTACCCCAGAGCAGTCATCATCCTGTACCCCAGATCCCATAGCAGTAATTATCCTGTACCCCAGATCCCAGAGCAGTAATTATCCTGTACCCCAGATCACAGATCAGTCATCATCCTGTACCCCAGATCCCATAGCAGTAATTATCCTGTACCCCAGATCCCAGAGCAGTAATTATCCTGTACCCCAGATCACAGATCAGTCATCATCCTGTACCCCAGATCACAGATCAGTCATCACCCTGTACAGCAGCATGCAGGTAGTTTCTTCCTGTTCTTCCTGTCCAGGTGCATTATGTGCCCCTTGGTTATTTTGGAGGGGGGCCTCTCTCTGGTCCCACATAACCTTTTTGTTTCCTCCCTTTTGGGGTCAGATCCTCCAGCAGCAGCTGCAGCAGATGAAGGCCACGTACCAGCTGAATCAGGAGAAGCTGGAGTACAACTACCAGGTACTGAAGAAGAGGGACGAGGAGAACACCATCACCAAGTCCCAGCAGAAGAGGAAGATCACACGGTAATGCCCCCGCTAGGAATAATTTCATTTCTCAGTATTTTCAAGCTCTCTGGTTGCAGTCAGTGAATGGTGTGAGGTTTTCATTACAGTTGTACAATCCTATAGCGGCATAAATCTGTACTCCTGGCTGATACATTGTAACATACTTCAGCTGTGGACAGGGTCTCCTAGGTTGACCTTCTGTATTCCTCTTCTTTTCAGATTGCAGGACGTCCTGAACAACCTCAAGATAAAGCTGGAGAAGCAAATCAAGCAATACCGAGAGGAGAACCAGGCGCTGAGCGACGACTTGAAGAGGATCGCAGAGCAGTACAAGGAGCTGCAGAAGAAGCTCAGGTCAGTCCTCCCCCGGACCTGCTCACAAACCAGCAGAATGGGGAATTAACCCATTAACCCCGTCACTCTCTCTATTATACCAGACATTTTGCAGCCGTTGATGCCAAGAAGTTCCACGACATCTGGGTGATGAACGAAGAGGAGATGAAGCAGCTGGTGCAGAAGGCGCTGGAGGTGGATCGCATTATACACGAGCAGCAGCTCGGACTCCCATGGAAGGCGCCGGACCTGTGGTTCATGGACAACATCGGGCCCCTGGTGGTGAAGCCCAAGGAACAGAAGTCAGCCGGCGCCCTGGCACAGGAAGTGATCAGAGGCTCTGGTGAGATCACTGGATCATCCCGATCCTTCTGTTTCCTCCTTAAAGGGGTACTCCGCCCCTAGACATCTTATCCCCTATCCAAAGGATAGGGGATAAGATGTCAGATTGCCGGGATCGCTGCGGCAACGCGCTATCATTACTGCACAGAGCGAGCGAGCTCTGTGCGTAATGACGGGCGATACAGGGGCCGGAGCATCCTTATGTCATGGCTCCGCCCCTCGTGACATCACGGCCTGCCCCCTTAATGCAAGTCTATGGTGGGGGCGTGACGACTGCTACGCCTCCCTCCCATATACTTGCATTAAGGGGACGGGCCGTGATGTCATGAGGGGCGGAGCCGTGACGTAAGGATGCTCCGACCCCTGTATCGCCCGTCATTACGTGCAGAGCAAACTCGCTCTGTGCAGTAATGATAGCGCGGTGCCGCAGCTGCAATCCTGGGGGTCCCCAGCAGCGGGACCCCGGCGTTCTGACATCTTATCCCCTATCCTTTGGATAGGGGATAAGATGTCTAGGGGCGGAGTACCCCTTTAACCCCTTTGGGATGAAGCCTATTTTGACCTTAAGAATTTTCGTCATTTTTTCCTCCCCTCCTTCT
Source organism: Hyla sarda (assembly GCF_029499605.1). Lineage (NCBI taxonomy): Eukaryota > Metazoa > Chordata > Amphibia > Anura > Hylidae > Hyla > Hyla sarda. The sequence goes on from NC_079191.1 coordinate 7,121,700, forward strand.
AAAAAATCATAACGCTTTCAATTTTGCACCTGGACCCATATAAGGGCTTGTATTTTGCGTCACTAATTGTATTTTGTAATGAAATCACAAATTATTTTATAACATAGTTTGCGGCAAAACCAAAATATAAACTTATTTGTGGGGTGAGATTCCAAAAACAAAGAAACAAAATTTTGTTACTTTTGGGGGCTTCCGTTTCTACTTTTCAGTAAAAATGACACCATATTCTGTAGGTCCATACAGTTACAAGGATACCCAATTTATATAGGTTTTATTTTATTTTACTCCTTAAAAAAAATTATAACCGCATGCTCCAAAATTTGTATATTTAAAATTGTCATCTTCTGACTCCCTAGAACTTTTTTATTTTTCCGCATACAGGGCTATATGAGGGCTCATTTTTTGCGCCGTGGTCTGTCGTTTTTATCAGTACCATTTTTGTTTAGATGAGACTTTTTGATCGCTTTTTATAATTTTTTTTATGGTATATGAAGGGAGCAAAAATGCCCAATTTTGGACTTTGGTATTTGTTTACGTGTATGCCATCGACCGTGCGGTTAAACTACCCTTTTATTTTATTAGTTCGGACATTTACACATGTGGCAGTACCACATATGATTATTAAATTTTTTTTATTTTATTAATTTGTTTAAAAAATGGGAAAAAGGGGGGGGGGGGATTCAAACTTTTATTATTAAGGGGTTAATTCACTTTTATAAATTTTTTTTTTTTATCCTTCATCCCCAACAGGTTAAAGGGGTATGGAGTAGAGATCGCTCCGTGCAGCGGATTACTTGGGTGCCGAACCGGAGATCATAGGGGGTCCTAGCGGCCGAACCCCCCCCCCCCCCGCAATCAGACATCTTTTCCCATTTCCTTTGAATAGGGGATAAGATGTCTAGGGACGGAGTACCCCTTTAATCTATTCAATTTTTTTACCCTGTTTTCAGACTGAGCAGTGGGGGAGAGCTTCTGCTGCAGTCAGGTGCCTCTAATGCAGTGGTCTTTAAAATGTGGCCCTCCTGATGTTGAAAAACTACAATTCCCAGCATGCCCGGACAGCCGTTGGCTGTCCGGGCATGCTGGGAGTTGTAGTTTTGCAAAATCTGGAGGGCCACATTTTAAAGACCGCTGCTGTAATGTAACAGGAAGCTGTCAAGAAGAGTGTTCTGTAAAAGGAGTCCAGGGGGAGGAGCTAATTTCTTCTGGCTTCGATTAACCTTTTACTCCTGCGTATTCTGCACATGCGATCACAGGGTCAGTCAGTAGTAATAAGCCGGGATCAGTCGTTGTTCTGTAATTTCCTCCTTTATGTCTCGCGCAGGTGGCAGCCGAAATATGGCGACACCTGATGACCAGGAACACTCCGACCCGTCATCTCGGCTGTTATCTCTTGGGACAGTGAAGCAGATCCTAGAAGTGCTGTGCGATGAGTCTGTAAGTGATCGTGGGGAAGGGGGAATGTGAGCCGGGCGGCTGCAGAATGGTCCTGGGATATCATCAATGTAATTTCCCTTTTCTCAGGGATTCCTGATAGAGAAAAAACTGGAGCAGCTGCTGTCCCCGCTGGAGAAGGACGAGCGCTCTCTCATACAGCTGGACGCCATATTCGGGGTAAGTATAGAAATCTGTAGTATAACGTAAAGAAATAAATCCTATATACACTGATACTATAATAACTTAGTACAGAAGTATAGACCTTATAGGGATTGTGATAAGTTATCACTGAGCTCTGGACCCTATAGACTCTATAGTAGATGTTATCACAGAGCTCTGGACCCTATAGACTGTATAGTAGATGTTATCACAGAGCTCTGGACCCTATAGACTGTATAGTAGATGTTATCACTGAGCTCTGGACTCTATAGACTCTATAGTAGATGTTATCACAGAGCTCTGGACCCTATAGACTGTATAGTAGATGTTATCACTGAGCTCTGGACTCTATAGACTCTATAGTAGATGTTATCACAGAGCTCTGGACCATATAGACTCTATGGTGGATGTTATCACTGAGCTCTGGACTCTATAGACTCTATAGTAGATGTTATCACTGAGCTCTGGACTCTATAGACTCTATAGTAGATGTTATCACTGAGCTCTGGACCCTATAGACTCTATAGTAGATGTTATCACAGAGCTCTGGACCCTATCGACTGTATAGTAGATGTTATCACTGAGCTCTGGACTCTATAGACTCTATAGTAGATGTTATCACTGAGCTCTGGACTCTATAGACTCTATAGTAGATGTTATCACTGAGCTCTGGACTCTATAGACTCTATAGTAGATGTTATCACTGAGCTCTGGACTCTATAGACTCTATAGTAGATGTTATCACTGAGCTCTGGACTCTATAGACTCTATAGTAGATGTTATCACTGAGCTCTGGACTCTATAGACTCTATAGTAGATGTTATCACTGAGCTCTGGACCCTATAGACTCTATAGTAGATGTTATCACAGAGCTCTGGACCCTATAGACTGTATAGTAGATGTTATCACAGAGCTCTGGACCCTATAGACTGTATAGTAGATGTTATCACTGAGCTCTGGACTCTATAGACTCTATAGTAGATGTTATCACAGAGCTCTGGACCCTATAGACTGTATAGTAGATGTTATCACTGAGCTCTGGACTCTATAGACTCTATGGTGGATGTTATCACTGAGCTCTGGACTCTATAGACTCTATAGTAGATGTTATCACTGAGCTCTGGACTCTATAGACTCTATAGTAGATGTTATCACTGAGCTCTGGACCCTATAGACTCTATAGTAGATGTTATCACAGAGCTCTGGACCCTATCGACTGTATAGTAGATGTTATCACTGAGCTCTGGACTCTATAGACTCTATAGTAGATGTTATCACTGAGCTCTGGACTCTATAGACTCTATAGTAGATGTTATCACTGAGCTCTGGACCCTATAGACTCTATAGTAGATGTTATCACAGAGCTCTGGACCCTATAGACTGTATAGTAGATGTTATCACAGAGCTCTGGACCCTATAGACTGTATAGTAGATGTTATCACTGAGCTCTGGACTCTATAGACTCTATAGTAGATGTTATCACAGAGCTCTGGACCCTATAGACTGTATAGTAGATGTTATCACTGAGCTCTGGACTCTATAGACTCTATGGTGGATGTTATCACTGAGCTCTGGACTCTATAGACTCTATAGTAGATGTTATCACTGAGCTCTGGACTCTATAGACTCTATAGTAGATGTTATCACTGAGCTCTGGACCCTATAGACTCTATAGTAGATGTTATCACAGAGCTCTGGACCCTATCGACTGTATAGTAGATGTTATCACTGAGCTCTGGACTCTATAGACTCTATAGTAGATGTTATCACTGAGCTCTGGACTCTATAGACTCTATAGTAGATGTTATCACTGAGCTCTGGACTCTATAGACTCTATAGTAGATGTTATCACTGAGCTCTGGACTCTATAGACTCTATAGTAGATGTTATCACTGAGCTCTGGACTCTATAGACTCTATAGTAGATGTTATCACTGAGCTCTGGACCCTATAGACTCTATAGTAGATGTTATCACAGAGCTCTGGACCCTATAGTAGATGTTATCACTGAGCTCTGGACTCTATAGACTCTATAGTAGATGTTATCACTGAGCTCTGGACCCTATAGACTCTATGGTGGATGTTATCACTGAGCTCTGGACTCTATAGACTCTATAGTAGATGTTATCACTGAGCTCTGGACCATATAGACTCTATGGTGGATGTTATCACTGAGCTCTGGACTCTATAGACTCTATAGTAGATGTTATCACAGAGCTCTGGACCCTATAGACTCTATAGTAGATGTTATCACTGAGCTATAGACTCTATAGTAGATGTTATCACTGAGCTCTGGACTCTATAGACTCTATAGTAGATGTTATCACTGAGCTCTGGACCCTATAGACTCTATAGTAGATGTTATCACAGAGCTCTGGACCCTATAGTTGATGTTATCACTGAGCTCTGGACTCTATAGACTCTATAGTAGATGTTATCACTGAGCTCTGGACTCTATAGACTCTATAGTAGATGTTATCACTGAGCTCTGGACTCTATAGACTCTATAGTAGATGTTATCACTGAGCTCTGGACCCTATAGACTCTATAGTAGATGTTATCACTGAGCTATAGACTCTATAGTAGATGTTATCACTGAGCTCTGGACTCTATAGACTCTATAGTAGATGTTATCACTGAGCTCTGGACCCTATAGACTCTATGGTGGATGTTATCACTGAGCTCTGGACTCTATAGACTCTATAGTAGATGTTATCACAGAGCTCTGGACTCTATAGACTCTATAGTAGATGTTATCACTGAGCTCTGGACTCTATAGACTCTATAGTAGATGTTATCACTGAGCTCTGGACTCTATGGTGGATGTTATCACTGAGCTCTGGACTCTATAGTAGATGTTATCACTGAGCTCTGGACCCTATAGACTCTATGGTGGATGTTATCACTGAGCTCTGGACCCTATAGACTCTATGGTGGATGTTATCACTGAGCTCTGGACTCTATAGACTCTATAGTAGATGTTATCACTGAGCTCTGGACTCTATAGACTCTATAGTAGATGTTATCACTGAGCTCTGGACTCTATAGACTCTATAGTAGATGTTATCACTGAGCTCTGGACTCTATGGTGGATGTTATCACTGAGCTCTGGACTCTATAGTAGATGTTATCACTGAGCTCTGGACCCTATAGACTCTATGGTGGATGTTATCACTGAGCTCTGGACTCTATAGACTTTATAGTAGATGTTATCACTGAGCTCTGGACTCTATGGTGGATGTTCCTGTATAGATACTATATGAACTGTTTCCATGGGGTTTACTCTTCATAGCAGCTGATACTGTGTTATTAAACGTATAGGGACGGCAGAGACTTAATAGGGATATAGATCAGTGGTGTGACCCCGGCTGACCTCTTCTGTCCATACTTTCCATATATGAGGTTCCCTATCGCCCTATATGTACTGTCAGGCTCCACTAGTTTTTGGGAGGTATGAAAGCCGCCAATCACACTCACTATGGCCTCTCCACATCTCCTATAGACCATAATAAAGACTTGTGCATGCAAATGGGGCAACAATGTAAAATGTGGCCCCCGGATGAGGCCAAGTAGCCATAATGTGCAGGGATGACCCCATTGCTATAGACTGAAGACCCCATAGTGGCCGTATATAGTCTTGCACCCCATGTTATGTGATTTATCATATAATCCTGATCCCCTCGCTGCACAGGCTCTGCACATAGAAGTGGAGGACGACGTCTACAGGCTGGTGGAATTCTTTCTGAAGCACAAACAGCAGCAGCAAGAGCGACCCCCACAGGTAGGAGAAGCCATTACATCTGCTGCTAAATGGAGAAGCAAACATATCCACTAAATGTGTCCTAAGAGGCTGGAGAAGGAGAGGGTGGGTCACATGACACTCTTCTTTCCAGCCTGACTCCACGGGCCAGGACTCCTCTTGTGTATTTGTCAAAGGGGAGGAGCTTACATATCCCAGTCCTTTATTTCTGCTTAGTGTATAAAAGCTTAAAGGAAGAGATGACAACACAGGGGGCGCTCCCCGATGAGGTGTATCCGCTGGTGTGTACCCTTCACCACACTTAGGGGATATACCCACCTTAAATGAAGCTGCACTGGAATGTTGAGCAGATAACGTAAGGGAAGGTAATCGCGGTTGTTGGCTGCTGCACTGTTGCCGGTATCGGACCCCGGTAATGGTGACCGATAGAGAATAGGGAAAGGTGAATAAGGTAAAGAAACCGGTTAGCGGAGGCGCTGCACAACTGTGGTCATGAAGAGAAGACTCGAGCGGCACAGGACAATAAAACTTTTATTGGTATAATTGGGGACAACGCGTTTCAGGTTGATTATGTTCAGTTCTGGATTGCTGGTTGTGGGGGCAACCAGCAACCCAGAACTGAACATAATCAAACTCTGGTATGCCGAAACGCGTTGTCCCCAATTATACCAATAAAAGTTTTATTGTCCAGGGCTTCTCGAGTCTTCTCTTCATGACCACAGTTGTGTAGCGCCTTCGCTAACCGGTTTCTTTACCTTATTCGCCTTTCGCTGTTTAGTGTATACTATAACAAGTTCATCATTGATAGGATGTTATAGAGCGGCCTTATTCTTATAGGAACTTGGCCTAGTACCTGAGGGTCCTCATCTGATCCTAATCCTCATCCCTCTCTGCTTTATTTAAGGATGAAGAAGAATCTGAGGGGTCTGATGATGCCCATCTCCATCCACCCCACTCCACAGACCTCATCCACCCCAATGACGTTCTGGGAGCGCTTAGAGCCTTCACCATGGAGCTCCATCACCACAGGTCGGTCTTCTCAGTCCTGGATGTAGCAGAGCTCTGTTAGTATGGAAGCCCTGATAATCTGGGATGTCACAATAGCCCTAGGTTTTGTGTGTCATTCACACAGCGGTCCCAACGCTAACGTAAAGAGGATAGGCGTGGCGGCCTTGGGACATTGCGAACCCCTGGCCACACCTATCTCCTTTACGTCAGCATTAGGACCGCTGTGTGATTGACACACAGGTCCTCAGCGCATGCGCCCTCCATCACATCTTCTTGCACGCAGTGAGTTCTCTGAGCGCTCGCTCCTGCTGCCCCCAGCTCAGTGCGCCTGCGCAGAGAGAGGTAGCTTGTTCAGAAAACTTGCCACACGCAAGAAGATGTGATGGAGGGCGCATGCGCTGAGGACCTGTGTGTCAATCACACATTGGTCCCAGCACTGACATAAAGCGGACAGGCGGTCTCAGGGCTTTGCCACTCTCTGGCCATGCCTATCTCCTTTACATCAGTGTGGGACTGCTATGTGATTGACACACAGATCCCCAGCACGTGTACCCTCCATCACATCTTACTGTGCATGGCAAGTACTCTGAACAAGCGCTCACTTTCGCTGCCTCCTGTCTTGTTCAGAGAACTGACCATGCGGAAGAAGATGTGACGGAGGGTGCATGTGCTGAGGACCAGTCACACATCCGTCTACACGCTGATGTCATGGGGATGGGTGTGGTGGCCTTGGAGCATTGCTAAACCCTGGTTACACCTATCTCGTCAGCCTTTGGACTACTGTTTGATTGACACACAGGTCCTCAGCGCATGCGCCCTTCATCACATCATCCTGCGCACACCAAACGAGCGCTCCCTCCCTCTGAAAACCTGCGCTCCTGCTGCCTCCTGACTCAGTGCGCCTGCGCAGAGGATAGGAGCTTGTTTAGAGAACTCGTTGTGTGCAAGAATACGTGACGGAGAGCGCATGCGCTGAGGACCTAGTTGCACTTTAAACTATAACAATGTAAATTATATTTTTAGGGAGAAGCCACATTTGAGACAGTCGGGGCCAGAAGAGCGGGACAGCAGTGAGGATGCCACCTACTGGAAGGCAGCCGCGCAGGTCATCCCCCAATCACGGCTCACCGTCTGGGAAGCCTTGGAATCTGCCATGGAGAAATATTAGTACGTCCGGTACCTTGTATCCTACATATAATTGCTGCATAACATGATGCAACAGAGCAGGGGTTCCCAACCATGTTCCCTCCAGCTGTTGCAAAACTACAACTCTCAGTATGCTTTTGGCATTTTGGTTGGGAATCACTACAACAGAGTATAGGCCATTAGGTAGAGACAAGCAGCACTAAATGCCGGAAGAATTCACATCTGACGGTAACTAAACTGCTATAGACCGAGCTGCATGATGCAGCCCATAGTGAGCCTTCCTGGCAGAGGTGCGCGCAATGAGTGACGTCATCACACGTGCCGCGCAGGACACCGGGACGCTGACGTCCTGCGCATCGCTTGCGATGATGTCACTCACCACGCGCACCTCCGCCAGGAAGTCCCTGCAGGGAACAGGGAGGTGTAAGTGGAAGGGAGTTACCTACTCAAACTTGGCTACTTACTACATAAGGGAGGACCTGCCTACCACTAGGGGCTAACCTATCTACTCAGGGCAGTGCATACCAACAATGGTGCCTCCAGCTGTTGCAAAACTACAACTCCCAGCATGCCCAGACAGCCTTCAGCTGTCCGGGCATGCTGGGAGTTGTAGTTTTGCAACAGCTGGAGACACCCTGGTTGAAGAACACTGACTTAGGTGGTATAATTGTTTAAATGGGAGCCCTACCTGCCGGGGGTCAAATCTATCTAGGGGCCTTTCTACCTACTGGGAAGACCTACCTAATCATCAGGTAGGGCTCCCCCATATGTAGACAGGCCCCCAAATAGATATGACTCCCATCAGTGATGGGGATCATATCTATATGGGGGCCTATGTACCTACTGGGGAGCCCCACCTGATGGGGGTCATATCTATCTGCGGACCTGTCTACATATTGGGGACCCCTACCTGATGGGGGTCATATCTATCTGCGGACCTGTCTACATATTGGGGACCCCTACCTGATGGGGGTCATATCTATCTGCGGACCTGTCTACATATTGGGGACCCCTACCTGATGGGGGTCATATCTATCTGCGGACTTGTCTACATATTGGGGACTCCTACCTGATGGGGGTCATATCTATCTGCGGACCTGTCTACATATTGGGGACCCCTACCTGATGGGGGTCATATCTATCTGCGGACCTGTCTACATATTGGGGACCCCTACCTGATGGGGGTCATATCTATCTGCGGACCTGTCTACATATTGGGGAGCCCTACCTGATAGGGGTCATATCTATCTGGGGGTCTGACTACATATTGGGGAGTCCTACCTGATGGAGGTCATATCTATCTGGGGGTCTGACTACATATTGGGGAGCCCTACCTGATAATGGTCATATCTATCTGGGGGTCTGACTACATATTGGGGAGTCCTACCTGATGGAGGTCATATCTATCTGGGGGTCTGACTACATATTGGGGAGCCCTACCTGATAAGGGTCATATCTATCTGGGGGTCTGACTACATATTGGGGAGCCCTACCTGATAGGGGGTCATATCTATCTGGGGGTCTGACTACATATTGGGGAGTCCTACCTGATACATATTGGGGAGCCCTACCTGATGGAGGTCATATCTATCTGGGGGTCTGACTACCTATTGGGGAGCCCTACCTGATAGGGGGTCATATCTATCTGGGGGTCTGACTACCTATTGGGGAGCTCTTCCTAATGGGGGACATATCTATCTAGGACTCTGTCTGCCTACTGGGGGAGCACATCCTTCCTACCAACTGGGGGAGACATATCTATCTGGGGCATTATTTACTTACTAGGGGAGCCCTACCTGCCTGACTACCTGATGAGGGGACAGACCTACCTGATAAAGGGACATACCTTCCTGAAGGGGCGACTACCTACTTAATTGGGCGGACATACTGATCAGGGGCCCTATCCACCTAATGGGGTGACATACTGGTCTGCCTACTAAGTATCTATTTATAAAGACCTTATTTACAGACCATTTTGGTTGAAATTATTTTATGTACCAGGACAAGTAGATTGTGTTCCATTTTAGTCCCTTTTTTCCACACCCTTGTCATTGTTTTTGTGCATTTCAGTGACGTCCTGACCGGTCGATCCCAACTGATCACCGAAACGTTGTCTCTGAGACAACAGAACACGGAACTGAGGATGATGTTACATCAATACCTCAACTCCCAGGTAAGAAGATAACGGGACCTGAATTCCCAGCTATGAGACCTGTTTTTGGGCACAGCCATGGGTGCTACGTTTGTCTTATTTTTAGATCTGACCATGGGTGCTACGTTTGTCTTATTTTTAGATCTGACCATGGGGACTACGTTTGTCTTTTTTTTAGGAACGACCCATGGCCCATGTTTTTCTTGCTTTTGGATATGACCATGGGTGCTACGGTTGTCTTGTTTTTAGGAACGACCCTGGGCCATGTTTTTCTTACTTTTGGATCTGACCATGGGTGCTACGTTTGTCTTATTTTTAGATCTGACCATGGGGACTACGTTTGTCTTATTTTTAGATCTGACCATGGGTCCTACGGTTGTCTTGTTTTTAGGAACGACCCTGGGTCCATGTTTTCCTTGATTTTGGATCTGACCATGGGTCCTACGTTTGTCTTGTTTTTAGGAACGACCCTGGGGCCATGTTTTCCTTGATTTTGGATATGACCATGGGTCCTACGTTTGTCTTATTTTTAGATCTGACCATGGGTGCTACGGTTGTCTTGTTTTTAGGAACGACCCTGGGGCCATGTTTTCCTTGATTTTGGATATGACCATGGGTCCTACGTTTGTCTTATTTTTAGATCTGACCATGGGTGCTACGTTTGTCTTTTTTTTAGGAACGACCCTGGGGCCATGTTTTCCTTGATTTTGGATATGACCATGGGTCCTACGTTTGTCTTATTTTTAGATCTGACCATGGGTGCTACGGTTGTCTTGTTTTTAGGAACGACCCTGGGGCCATGTTTTCCTTGCTTTTGGATATGACCATGGGTCCTACATTTATGCCTTGCTTTCTGTTTACTATTTTTATTTTAGATCAATGCAGAACTGGAGATTCCTCCTACACGCACCCTACAGGTGGACACTGCCTGATACCGAGCTATGGATAATATATAGTGAACTCTGACCAATAAAACTGGAGACAGAACCTCCGCTCTGTGTCATGTGATGTATCAAGTTCCCTCGCAGTTATGACAAACGTTCCGCCATCGTATTAATTATCAGAATGTCCGTGTGAATGCAGTGACGCACATGACGCCATCGTACGGTGTTGTCAGACATGTCCTTTAATCCAGTGTTCATCCAGGAATCATTACAAAACACAGAATAGAAAAATAATCACATGATGAAGAAACGGATCCCCCTTAAATATCTGTGTCCTGGGTGCAGCCTCCAGAGCTGCGCTCCTCTCGTCATCACAGGATCCTCTGCTCTCACTTACATCTTTAAGGCTCATATATCCCATTTAAAGGGGTACTCCGCTGCTGGAGCCAGGAGCTCATGGCATCATAGCCCTGCCCTCTCATGACATCATGCCCCGCCCTCTCATGACATCATGCCCCGCCCCCTCAATGCAAGTCTATGGGAGGGGGCGTGACGGCAGTCACGCCCCCTCCCATAGACTTGCATTGAGGGGGTGGGGCGTGATGCCATGAGGGGGCGGGGCTATGATGTCACGAGCTGCCGCCTCCGGCGTTCGGAACAGTTTGTACCCCTTAAATGTACCCCTTAAATGCTGAGAATCCTGTACATAACAGGCAGTGGTTAAGCTCCATCCTGCTGAGCCATTGTATCTAAGCCTGTCATTTATGACACTGTCTGATGAGCTAATGTATTTAAAGGGGTACTCCGGTGGAAAACGTATTTTATTTCATTTATTTTTTTAATCAACTGGTGCCAGAAAGTTAAACAGATTTGTAAATTACTTCTGTTAAAAAAAAATCTTAATCCTTCCAGTACTTATTAGCTGCTGAATACTACAGAGAAGTTCTTTTCTTTTTGGAACACAGAGCTCTCTGCTGACATCACAATCACAGTGCTCTCTGCTGACATCTCTGTCCATTTTAAGAACTGTCCAGAATGGGAGAAAATCCCCATAGAAAACCTATGCTTCTCTGGACAGTTCCTAAAATGGACAGAGATGTCAGCAGAGAGCACTGTGGTCATGATGTCAGCAGAGAGCTCTATGTTCCAAAAAGAAAATAATTTCCGCTGTAGTATTCAGCAGCTAATAAGTACTGGAAGGATTAAGATTTTTTTAACAGAAGTAATTTACAAATCTGTTTAACTTTCTGGCACCAGTTGATTTAAAAAAAAGTTTTCCAACGGAGTACCCCTTTAAAGCTATCATGTGTGATACTCTCTGCTTAGTCCATATATCTAAGACTTTCAGCTATCATGTGTAATACTGTGCTGCTGAGCAAGCGTATCTAAGCATGTCATGTGTGATACAGCATTGTAGCCAAGCCTCTGTATCTACACCTTTTGTGAAGCTGTGTCTTAAGCCACTGTATCTAAGCCTGTCATATAGGATAGTTTGCTGAGCCCAGTGTATCTAAACCTATCTTAGGTGACACTGTCTTTTGATCCACTGTAGCCTCTGTATCTGCACCTACCCTTTGTGATACTGTCTGTTCCGCTGTATCTAAGTTTGTCATGCATGATACAGTCTGCAGAGTTGACTTGTCTAAGCCTATCACGTTTTACTGTCTGATTTAATGCACCTAAGCCCAACATGTGATACTGTCTGCCGTGCAAATGTATTTAAAGGGGTACTCCACTGGAAAAAAAAAAAATAATAATCAACTGGTGCCAGAAAGTTAAACAGATTTGTAAATTACTTCTATTAAAAAATCTTAATCCTTCCAGTACTTATCAGCTGCTGTATGCTCCACAGGAAGTTATTTTCTTTTTGAATTTTCCTTTCTGTCTGACCACAGTGCTCTTTGCTGACACCTCAGCAAAGTTCATTTTAGGAACTGTCCAGAGTAGGAGAGGTTTTCTATGGGGATTTGCTCCTGCTTTGGACAGTTCCTGACATGGACAGAGGTGTCAGCAGAGAGCACTGTGGTCAGGCAGAAAGGAAATTCAAAAAGAAAAGAACTTCCTGTGGATCTTACAGCAGCTGATAAGTACTGGAAGGATTAATATTTTTTAATAGAAGTAATTTACAAATCTGTTTAACTTTCTGGCACCAGTTGATTACATTTTTTTTTCTTCCAGTGGAGTACCCCTTTAAACCCTTTATGTGTGATACTGTCTTCTAAGTAAATGTATCTAAGCCTGTCATGTACTATTGTCTATTGAGCCTCTGTATCTAATCCTATCAGGCATGATACTGTCTGCAGAGTTGATCTTTCTAAGCCTCTTGTGTGTTACTGTCTACAGAATTGATGTATCTAAGCCCATCATGTGTAATACTGTCTGCTGAGCGAATGTATCTAAGCCTGTCATGTCGTACCATTTGCAGAGTTGATGTATCTAAGCCCATTATGTATGGTACTGTCTCAGTTGATGTATCTAAGCCCATTATGTATGATACTGTCTGCTGAGCGAATGTATCTAAGCCTGTTACATGTGGTACACATTACCCACTCTGAGGTATTACAGAATGTTGTTGTGCCGGTGTATCTAAGCTGAGCCACCCTTCATCTCCCTGGGTTCAGGAACCTCTGGTTGAGCACCCCCGGTAGTGTATACAAGGACAGCGCCACAAACACCAGCACCATGGTACTCAGGAGCAGAACAAACAGATGCCACTTGTAATGCCTCCAGAGCAGCACTCCTGCGATACGCAGAGGATTCAGCAGCCACATCAGACTGGTTTCAGGACGACTGCAGCCGCCGATTCATAAGTTTATTGTAACAAACAGTAAAACAACAAACACAAAAAGAGACAAAACAGGAAGAAAAAAACAAAAAACAGAAAAACAAATTATAATTCACTCAGCAAAACTTATAAATAAAATTCTTTACAAAGTTCACAACTCAAATTAGTGCAAAGCAGGAAACCATTCCCTACAACGAAGGAGGGGGAGGGGACAAAACGTGGACTAAAACCAATATTTCTATAACATGGGGGCGGAGTTAATGATGTAACGGTCACACATCAAAAGCAAACTGGGGCTGCATCGGTTAATGGTGGCAACAGTCGCCCGGTCCTTGTGCTTTGGTCTGGATTGGTGGTTCATCTAGTCAATGGTTTATTGCATCGGTTTATATTGTGTTTTATATATGGTATCGGCTCCGCCAATCGTCACCGCAGCAACTTTGTCTTTCTGGGGCCAAAATTAGACATAAAAAAGTGTGTTATGGGAAATGTAAACATGTTACAACCCTTCCTATAACTAGGCTACAGCTAGACAGCTACTTGGGAAATGGGACGTGAAACATGTCGCAACCAGATGCAGCTCACCATAGAAATGAAATGGAGTCACACGGGAAACTGGACTCACTCAGACATGTGGCATGGCCTCAGAGGGTTTTATCCGGAAGCGGCTTTTGTCACATCTCAGCCACTGTCTCAACTTCACATCCCATAAAAGTCAATGGAAATTTACTAAAATGCGTGGGATGATGTAGGGGTAATAAACTGTAGCCCATAAGAGGAATCTTTTTACTTAAGGACAGGCTAAGTAGGGTTTACTCACGACTTCTTTGCCATCTCTTACAAAATTCTTTTTGGTTTCCCTCAAAAAACTAAAGTGCGTGAAACATGTTGTATGAACACGTTCTTAGATTTCGTGATGTTAATGTATTCAGACTTTTTTTTTTGTGTTCCAGTTGGCTCTTTGAACTAGTATATTTCTATTATGCTTCTCTATTTAGGCTGTAGAGGGTCTAAAACGTAAAAAATAAAAAATAAATTCTAAAAACTGAAACGCAACAGCACTAAAATAGTAATAACTTCAGAACTACGAGTGAATGAAATTCCTGTAATGCAGTTTCATTCTTGGAAGATCAGTAGGCTTGAAGCCCGGTTATAAATGTATTAATTTATATAAAATTCTCTTTATTTAATGGAGAAATAAATTATTATTGTAGGAAAATACAAATTCATCCAAACTAGTTTTTGAAACTTTTTTTTTTCTTCTAAATTTTTCTGACTGATAATTTTCTAATATTGTGCTAAACTTTTATATTGTTTTTCTATCCCCAAAATAAGTTAGATTATTTGAAAATAGATCCTTTGTTCTCTGCGTCCGTGAGTTTAAGTTTTGGACTTTGTAGCAATAAGGCAAAAACTGCTGTTTCTGGAGAAACGCGTTTTGTTCTGTAGAAAAGCGAGACCCCAGAATTATTCTGTACCCACCAAGGTCGCTCTCCTACGTGGAAGATCATATGTAATAGAGATCTGTTAACTACTGCCCCCAAACTGGTCTCCAAATATTCCAACTATTCAAATTTTGCCCGTTGGGTATGTGTTTTTTTGTTATTTGCCCCTCTGTTATATAATGGGGCAGTTTGCCCACTTGGTGATTTGGTTTTGGTGAAGATCTGCCCATTGTTGTCTTTTCGACTGGTTGAAACAATTGGCTTAAACCTATTTTCAATTTTGTGTCAAAGTCTTGAAGACTACATGGGCATTAGCCTACTTTAGATTGATCTATGGAAGTCAACATTGGGTATTTTTAGACTTTTAGATAGAAACCTCTCACCCGGAGAGTCTCACTTTGAATTAAGATATCTGAAGGTTGCCCAGATCTATGGCCCACCATCTGGGTCAAGAGGAAAGAAGCACCACCACCCCTGGTAAGGCTGTTCTTGTTTCCTAAAACTCAGGACCCCTCTTCCTTATAAATCGCAGAAGAGAAGTCAGTCTACAGTATGTTCAAGTACTCATCAAGGGGACCTCTTGGTTCATCATTACTGGGGCCTGGTAACATGTAGTAAAGGTGAAGAGGCCTGTCCTGGTGACCGGTTCCCTTTAATACCACAGCTGGATAACATATAGAGCATGCAGAACAGTTTGCATGGGGCAAAACGCGTCAACACACACAAAAAAATGTAGTTGCACAGATTGATCTATAGCAAACATCTCCCTAGATAAACCTCCCTAGAAATAGAGCATCCATGTCATCAGCTAGAAGGAGTGTACGTCTATAGGGAAACACAACCACAAGGTTCCTCATTGACCCTTAGTTTGAATCTTCTGGCTTTCCCCCTCCGGCTTCTCAGTAGAAACGCTAAAATAATTCACACAGAGCAAAACATTTTGTGTTGAAACTCCCTCACGATAGTAGACAGTCTATAATGGAAAGAACAGACATCTTCTTGAGTAAGGGTAGGCACTGCCAAGTCTATTCCTCCAGACATTTCTTCATGCCCCAAGCAGTTTCTTGACCATGTAGCCTGGCATGCTATACAGGAAGAGCGCCACCATGGCCAACAGTAGCAACGCCAGGACAATCTTAATGATGAGCCACTTGTATCGGTTACAGATGAGGTACTTGATGGATTTAAGCGGGTTGAGGAACCAGATGAAAGAAGTGTCGGGCCGACTGTCCAAGGCAGCATGGAACAAGATAAGCAAGAGAGGCAGGGGGTGGGGGATGATGGGGGAGGAGCAGGAAGAAGAGGTAGACATGGTTAGTAAGGCAAACATTAATGAAGGTGACTTTCCTGTAATTTAAAATTAGTTGGATTAGTACAAATACATTAGTAAGTGGGGGAAGGGTCAAAAGCGAAGCAATGATAAATCCCCCCCCCCCCCCCCCTCCCATGTAACTGTTGATGGTACTATTAGCACTGAAACTTAATTTTGATAGTAAACAACTCATCTGAATTTATCATAAATGATTTGTACATGGAAGCAGCAATCTCATTGGTTTCTAGAAGGGCAACACCTTCATCTCATCTGGTATAATTTTCTAATGTTCTTCATCCCCATCCCCTGCCCCCGCCTAATAGAGAGTCCATCTTTACCAGAGATCATAGACTACCACTCAGAATGCCAGTACCAAACAGGACATTGATACTGCACCACACGGACCCATCAGAATATCAGGGAGAGTGCCAGCACGTAACCATAGGTTATCCCTAATGGCACCAATACACACTAAGGCCGGGACTCAATCTTGGGTCTTGGCCTACTCTTCGGGACATGAATATCAAACATTATATTGATACCACTATGGATATTGGGTATTCCTATACCAATACCAACTAGGATGCTAATGGAAAGTTATAGGTGACACCAATTCCCACTTTGTATTCTACCATCGTAAGCTTCAAGACCCCAATACCCAACATCATGTTGATGATCCAAAACAGATCATGGACTATACCTAAGCTTGGCAATACCAGTTAGGGTGCAAATACATAACTAAAGGTCATACTATTATTAGTACTCAACAATGGGTCACAGGCTATCCTTCAAGGCACCAATACCCAACTGGATGTTGATGTCACTATGGAGCTTCATGATATCAATGTGTTATCGGACAGTCATAGGTGACACCTCATGGTACCAACACCCGATAATATTTTAATTCTACCTCCGTCATAAGGTATCCTTTATGAGAACAAAGCTCAGTAGCATGTTGATGCCCAACAAAGATCACCATCAAGACAGCAGTATCAACTAGGGTGATAATATAGGTCATACCCAACTAGTACGTAATATAGGTCATACCCAACTAGTGCTTTACTCCACCTTGGGTCATAAGGCAGGCTTCAGTACGGTGCAAGATGTTTATGCTACTCCATAGGTGGTTGGCTATCCCTCAGCATGCTAACACCCTCTGTTATCCTACCAATGGTCATGCTGACAGATGCTGGGAATTACATATACGATTATCTAAGATCTGACATCAGATGCAAGGTCAGTGCTGGTTCTTCATTATCCATTATTCCCGAAGTCACCGCAAAGAGAAAAACTATTTTAGCCCCACCCAAAATTGGTCATTTTCTGGCATTTTAGAGGTGGACCCAGAGGCAGGACACATGTACCGATTTTGCCCTTTAAAATATTTAAAAATATATGGTGCCATTCTTTTTCTTATCACGCATTCATCTTCTGTGTTCTCCCACTTTAAATCATAGCATAGACCATGGGCTCCATCTTACATAATATCTATACTGGATGTAATGCGGTGAAGGTCCGATAATGTATAGAAATAGTGGATGCTTGGCTAGAGGAAGGAGATAGGGAGAGATAGCGGTAGGACAGTACCATCACAGATGTCCTCAGGCTCCAAGGATTTTCTTCACCAGGTATCCAGGCATAGAGTATAGGAATAGTCCCACCATGAGAAGGAGGAGGATGAGGATGAGGATTTTCAGAATCAGCCAGCGGTAAGTATGCCAAATGAAGTAACGGATAGACTTCAAGGGGTTGAGAAACCAAATAAAGCTGGTATCTGGCCGGCTGGTGCCGAAGAGATGGTGGTGGAGAGAAGGAAAATCAGAGAGGGGGGGGGGGGGGTAGGGGCAAGAGAAAGATAAAGGAAGGTAAATGAGAAAGTCAATGAGAGATATAATGAGTCAGGAGGGGAAGTCAGTAAACTAGAGGCCGTGTCATGCAAGGAGTACGAGAAACCCAACATCAGCCGTCTTACAGACCGAATTTTACAACCGCCATCATAACCTAAAGGTAACGTTTTAACTGCAGAGGCTAATACTTGGGCCATGAGGGGGCGGAGCTGTTAGAAGATGCAATCGCCCCATCAGTGGTGGCAGGACATCTGTCTTTTCATGGTGGCTTTTGCAGACAAAGTAAAAGCAAAACAGAAAAAAGCGAGCACTGTATGGCCCTGTTATTTAAGCACTGTATGGCCCTGTTATATGAGCACTGTATGGCCCTATTATTTGAGCACTCTATGGCCCTGTTATATGAGCACTGTATGGCCCTATTATTTGAGCACTTTGTGGCCCTGTTATATGAGCACTGTATGGCTCTATTATTTGAGCACTCTATGGCCCTGTTATATGAGCACTGTATGGCCCTATTATTTGAGCACTTTGTGGCCCTGTTATATGAGTACTGTATGGCTCTATTATTTGAGCACTCTATGGCCCTGTTATATGAGCACTGACTGCCCCTATTAATTGAGTACTGTATGGCCCTATTATATGAGCACTGTATGGCCCTGTGATATGAGCACTGAATGGCCCTATTATATGAGCACTGTATGGCCCTGTTATTTGAGCACTGTATGGCCCTATTATATAGCAGTGTATGGCCCTGTTATATGAGCACTGAATGGCCCTATTGATTGAGCACTTTATGGCCCTATTATATGAGCACTGTGTGGCCCTGTTAATTGAGCACTGTATGGCCCTGTTAATTGAGCACTTTGTGGCCCTGTTATATGAGTATTGTATGGCCCTATTATTTGAGCACTCTATGGCCCTGTTATATGAGCACTGTATGGCCCTATTATTTGAGCACTGTCTGGCCATATTATTTGAGCACTGTATGGCCCTGTTAATTGAGCACTTTGTGGCCCTGTTATATGAGTATTGTATGGCCCTATTATTTGAGCACTCTATGGCCCTGTTATATGAGCACTGTATGGCCCTATTATTTGAGCACTGTCTGGCCATATTATTCGAGTACTGTATGGCCCTATTATATGAGCACTGTATGGCCCTGTTATATGAGCACTGAATGGCCCTATAATATGAGCACTGTATGGCCCTGTTATTTGAGCACTGTATGGCCCTATTATATAGCAGTGTATGGTCCTGTTATATGAGCACTGAATGGCCCTATTAATTGAGCACTTTATGGCCCTATTATATGAGCACTGTGTGGCCCTATTAATTGAGCACTGTGTGACCCTGTTAATTGAGCACTGTATGGCCCTGTTAATTGAGCACTGTATGGCCCTGTTAATTGAGCACTGTGTGGCCCTGTTAATTGAGCACTGTATGGCCCTGTTAATTGAGCACTGTGTGGACACTGATTATGAGTTGGATTTGAGATGTGTGGCCTATTTATAGGGTGGGTGTGATTAGGGCAAAGCTAAAAGGTAAATGATGTATCAGGGCTTATGTCCATTAAAAAATATTTCCCTAGCGTTGCCCACCATTTCTTTGCCCACCATCATTTTGCTCTTATTAAAGCTCAGTTCCTTTGAGTCTGTGATTTGCCGCTCATTGCTGATTGTCGGCATTACCACCATTGTCTACACCTCTGACTATGGTAATGTGGTACCTCGGTGGTAACATTGCTGTGGTAGACCTTACAATAACCTCACTTACTTTGGTTTTTCAAGAGGATCGGGTTCATTCCGACCCAGTCCAGCAGGAGTTTTCTCGGCTTCTTCTGCTGTCAGGAGGTGAAGTTCTGCTTCTACTTTACCCTAAATAGAATAGGAGAGAAGAAGTGAACCTCTTACCATTGAGGCTGCCTTTCCATCCACCAACATACAAAAAAATACAAAAACATCTCTTATATGGTAAAAAGAAGTTAAAATTTTATAGGATCTTTGCCGGAAATTTATGTTCATCTTACAGTGAGCTCCATCTCATCATTTTCGTTCCGAGCAACAAACGGCCACCATCCTTTCACCCTCTTCTGTTTGAAGATTGAGACCATTGGCAAGTCAACCTCTGGGGCCGCCATGTCTATGGAGCACTGCTTGGCGGTCTTTGCTCCTCTAGGAAAACGGTTCAGGTCTAGCTCGATTGCACCTGTTGGGGAAATATATTAAAGGTTCGCTAACTTTTATTTCACCACTTTCATCTTGTTGATAAAATTCCATCAAATCATCTTACCGAGGAAGTCATCAGCCGAGAAGTGATCGGCATCCCAGACCTGGAGGGTGAGACGGGCCGGGATCTTGTATTCGGTCTCATCCCAAGAGAACATGGACTCCTTCTTGGAGATGACAATCTTCTCTTCGGCCATCAAATAGTCAAAGGGAAAGAGAAACCTCCAGTTGAAATTTCCCTCCCCAGTCAGAGAATGGTAATGGACGTCGGTGTCTTGTTTATCTTCCTGCTGACCCTTCAGCCACCTGAAGATCCCACCCAAAGTTATTGGAAGAGAAAAGAATAAGTTCTTGTTTTTAATTATATATTTATGATTGTTTTCAATTGAACAGCTTCAACAATTTCCCCAAATTATTAAAGAAATTATTAAACATTCAGAATTAGTTATCTGATTAGTAATTTTGCCATAATACTAATTTTTAATTTTATTTGATTAGAACATAGAATATTTTTAGTATTAATTAAATCAGAAGTTTATTGGTTTCTGAAGCCAATAAACCTTTTTGTGTTTAAAAGACCATTATTTTTATTCAAGATCCTAAAAAAATTCCTCATGTGTTAAAGGGGGACTCCAGCTTTTAAAAACATTATTTCCTATGCACAGGAGATAAGTATCTAATCTCATTAAGGAGGATTGACTATTCCCACAGAGCACTCCGGCCCCAACCTTCCGAGACGTAATAGTCTTGGCAGTAATAGCCCGCTTAGCCAATCACCAGCCGCAGCGGTGTGTCCTGCTTCAGTCAGTTATTGGCCTAGCAGCTAGCAGGCCATTACTGCCAAGACTAGTTTGTCTCAGAAAGTGGGGGCCGGAACAATCAGTTAGGAGAGTTGGGCCTTGTTGTGAAGATCAGGGGTGGGGCTATGGTCAGACCACTGAGACCCCCCCCCCCGATCTTCAGAACAGGTCCCAACTCTCCTCACTGATTGCTCTGCCCCCTCCCCCTTCTGAGATAAACTAGTCTTGGCAGTAATGGCCTGCTAGCTGCTAGGACAATAACTGACTGAAGCAGGACACACCGCTGCGGCTGGTGATTGCCTAAGCGGGCCATTACTGCCAAGACTCCATTACTGCCAAGGCCGGAGTGCTCTGTGGGAATAGTCAAACCTCCTTAATGAGATTGCAGAGGGTTTCAGCGGTCAGACCGTCCCACAATCAGACATTTATCCCCTATCCTGTGGATAGGAAATACGTTTTTTAAAAGCTGGAGTAACCCTTTAGGCCAGAAACTGACTCTCAAGACACATGACATATATCCTACCATAAAGCTGTAATGAAAACTAAAAAAAAATCATTAAAGGGGAACAAACTGTTTCGAACGGGAGCGTGTGCTGTCATAGCCCCGCCCCCGGATGATGTCACGCCCCACCCCCTCAATGCAAGTCTATGGGAGGGGGCCCATCCCAAGGGGGCCCATCCCATAGACTTGCATTGAGGGGGCGGGGCATAACATCATGAGGGGGCAGGGCTATGACGGCACAAGCTCCCAGCGCCGGCTCCAGTGTTCGGAACAGTTTGTTCCAAATGCTGAGCAGGGGAGTACTCCTTTAAGCCTAAGGTAGGCAGAACTGGCCAAACATCCAAGGTGTATGGGAGTGTCCTATGCTCCATGAGATGCTATGTATAAGTAAGGATCTGTACGCTTCAACGGACCTCCGCATACAGGCCTTTTACCTTTATTTTACACTCCCCGATGGCGCGTGTAACATGCACTCAGTCATACAGGGAAGTCTTAGAAATATTTTTAGTTTTTATTTTATATATTTTTTTGCCGTAAATAGCCATGGTTGTTTTTTATGGTGTGTAAATATGGCTTTAGAAATAAAAATTTTGCCAATTTTAACATTTTTTAATCACATTTTTAAATCTTGTAACTGGTTCAGGCGTCACCATTGTGGGACACTATGAATTAGATTAAAAATCTAGGTCGCTGGGACCTGGGTAACTAGTCCAGGGAGTGGGTCCTGTTGGATGCTCCCCTCCCGGTTGGCTTGAGTGACGTGTCTGTCACCATACACTGCTAGAGGGATGAATTACTCAAACTGGTAGGGCAGGGAGCAGCAACCGGGACCTGTCCTGAGGACTAACTATTGGGTCCCGGCAGCATTTTTAAACCTGCAATTGCGGTTTTACGCTGCCGGAAGCATAAAACGAATGAAAGGTAATGAATCCTTACATTGTCATTTTGAAATTAAATGTACTGAACTGTTATGTACATTTTTTTTATTCATTATACTTTTTGTATTATTTGTGATTTTATTAATCCATAAATAGGTTCTATCAAATTCTGAAAAATTTTTGGATAAAATTGTGAACGACATGAAACCAATAAAGATATACATTTCCAGTATTACGGAGCTGGGGCACAAAATGATAGTAAACTAAATTTAAAAAAAAGTTATAATCATTAAATTTTCCGCTATCAAAATGTTTGATAGATGTTTGAGTGTATAATTATTATTAATATTTATTATTTTAGTTATTTATTATATTTTACTGTATCTTTTTTTTTAAATTAATATAACCGCAAATTTTTATTATTATTCCCCTATTTTCCACATCATTTTTTTTACATTTTGCTAATGAAGCAAAATAAACAAATGTTACATATGTATAATAAATGAAATAAATACAAGTTATAATCATAAAATGTTCCGCTTTTAAAATGTTTGATAAATGTTTGAATGTATAATTATTATTAATATTTATTATTTTACTTATTTGATATATTTATTTAAATTAAAATGTTTGATAAATGTTTGAATGTATAATTATTATTAATATTTATTATTTTAGTTATTTGATATATTTTACTGTATCTTTTTTTAAATTAATATAACCGCAATTTTTTTTATTATAATTATTCCCCATTTTCCCTATAATATTTTTATGTTGCTAATGAAGCAAAATAAACAAATGTTACAGAGACATAAGAATATTACACAACAATCTACAATATATAAACAAACAAGCTTTCCATGAATGAAAAAAAATAAAATTTAAATACATGCATATTCACACTTCAAAAACACACACCGGCACGAACACCCTCCCCGACATGCCCCACAGAGAGAGGGAACGGACGGCCACACAGACAGATGGAACTGCCAATATTAACCATGAGAGCTGATTTACTGCTATTGTTTCTGTGCCCGCCATTTGCAAATCAACATACGGACCAATTATCACTGTAATGTCAGTGACGGCACCTGGTTGGTTGCCATGGTTTAGCGCAAATTTTGCAGCACATTCAGTAAATAAGCTTTACTATTAGAACATATAAAGGTATTAGTCCAGGAGAGGAGAATGAGAATCGGCATGCCATGCAAATGATCCAGTGATGCGCTCCTCTTTACTCTCTGAATTACCCTTCTCTGGAGTTAACCCCGTTGTTGCTGAAGGGACTGACAATTAGTAATAAGTATCTAGATCCATTTCAGGAACAAAGAGGTGATGAAGACACTTACCTGGATACACAATGCAAAAAAAATGGTATAGTGGGTGACAACCCTTTTTTTTTTGTTATTTTTTTTTTTTTTTTTTAATTAGTGCAAACACATGAAACACACTGTGTGCAGTCACACCTGCTCCTAGAGCGTCTCTAGCTGGTGGGATTGTGTGGTGGGACCGGGGTGAGAAAGACCTCTCCAGTCCTGAGGGCAGGCATCGTACTGAAGAGTGAAGAGTGCCGTCAGCCAGGAAATGTGGGGATCATTGTGGAAAGTTTAAAAAGCTGTCTTACATTTTAATTTATTTTTATATATTTTAATTTTAATATTTATTTTATTTTTTGAAATTTTTTTATTTAAAATTTTATTTTACATTTTATTGTAATCTGATTTTTTTTTTTTTTTTTTATTTAATAGTTTTTTAGTGTTATAACTTTTTAAATATTTAATTTCATTTAACTTTGAAATTTAATATTTTACATTTTTCTGATTACTTACGGTAATCTTAAAGGGGTTATCCAGGAAAAGAAAAACAGGGCTAGTTTCTTTTAAAACAGCTCCACGTCTGTCCCAAGGTTGTATGTGGTATTACAACTTGGCTCCATTCATTTCAATGGTCAAAGGGTGGGGGGTGGGTTGAAGAGAAATTAGCTCTGTTTTTCTATTCCTGGATAACCTTTTTAATTCTTTTTATCATTTTAATTTACATTTATTTAATAATCAAACATTTTTAATGTAACAAATAGTTTTATGTTTATTTGATTTTTAAAGGATAACAATCAAATAAACATAAAGCTATATGTTACATGAAAAAATGTTTGATTATTAAATAGATGTAAAGTAAAGTTATAAAAAAAATTAGGGAGTTATCCAGGAATAGAAAAACAGAGCTAATTTCTTTTCAAAAACCGTTCCCCGGCTGTCCATTGAAATGAATGGAGCCAAGTTGTAATACCACATACAACCTGAGGACAGACGTGGAGCCATTTTTTAAAGAAATTAGCTTTGTTTTTCTATTTAATCTTTTTATAACTTTAATTTACATTTATTCAATAATCAAACATTTTTAAATATAACATATCATTTAATGTTTATTTGATTTTTATCCTTTTACTCTTTATTTTACTAAAATTTCACTTTTGTTATTCAATTTTACATTTATTTTACTTAGTGCTTTTTATTTATAATTGTTTATTTGTTCATTCTAATTCATTAAAATGACTTGATTTTCATCCAGTTTTATTTATTACTGTATGTTTAGTTAATGATTTTTATGTTTAATTAGATTTTTTTTTATTTGATTATACATTTATATGTTTTTAGTTTCATTTATTATGTTGGTTTTTATTTTTAATTAGAAATTCTCATGTTACATATTACTTTTATTTAATTTATATATAATTTTTTTAATTGTTTATCTATTTAATGTTAAAGCTTCTTCAATTACATTTTTGATGATTTTTTTAAATTAACTTTACAACATTTTAGTTACACTCCCTGTATTTAATCTTATAGTATTATGAAAATTATAGTATTATGCATTGATGGTTTAAACCTCTAACTAATACCTTCAATTATTAATAATGGCCGAATAACATTTAATTAAATCATTTCTTCCAGCAAAAAATATATAAAGGGCTTCCTAAAATTTCTTACATTTCTGCTTTAACAGTAGCCTAAATTATGGTATTTTACAAAAAATGTAAATTATTTATTTTGTTAATTTTTTTGTTGGGGCGGGGGCATGGATTAAATATATCTATATTAAAATTATAATAATAATTTTTCTTAAAAATAATCTCATTAGGCCATGTTTCCACATTGTAAAGAATATGTACATATTTTATTTGCGGCCATATCTGTAAACGTAAAAAAAAAAACAACACAAAAATTTTTGCCATTTGTTTGCCTTTTATGAATGAAAATACGTCTGTAAATAATAATGTAAAAAAATATTTTTCACAGTGTGTTAACATGGCTTTAATGGGGTTGAGGAGAATAACTTTTTTACTATAGCGCACCAAAATATAAAAAAAATGTAATAAAAATTCTAATGATCAATATCATATTGAAATGAAGGGAATTTAATATTACAACATTTCAAATTTAAAAAAGTCAGATTTATTAAATATTACATTTAAAGAAATTACTTAACAGTTTTAAATAATAAAAAAAATTATTAGCTCTTCTATTTTTTCAAATTTTATGTAAAATCACAAAGGTTAAATTTTAAGAAGCGATGCCGTAATTTTATTTTTCGTGGAACAAACAAAAAAATTAAGACCAAAACTGATTTGTTTCCCTCAAAAACTGAAGAGTAATTTCATTTATTCAAAAAGACCCAACAGGCCCACCACATGGCAACCCAAAGACGAGCTAGAGATGGGAGCGGGCCAGCAAGGAATGCAGCATACCAGTGCAGTTCAGTGCAGTGAGACAAGCAGCAATGAGTGACAGGGGATATGCACATTCTGTTCGCCCAGGTAGGAGGGGGAAGGCAGGTTAGAAGGGGAAGGTGTGGGCCGTGGGTGTGAGAAGAGGACGGGCCGTGCATCATTACCCCTTCACATAGATGTCAGACATCTTCTCTCCTGTCATGAAAGCATCATCTTCTAAAATCACTTCATCAGTGTTCCAAATTATAACACGCAGCTCAAAACTAGTTGACAACAGCACGACGGTAAACACCAAGAAGAGAGACAAAAGAAACCAAACAAAAAAAAAAGCAAAAAAAAAGCAAAATTTTTGTTAATCACGCACAAAACACAAAAAGCGTAAAACCGGCAACAACGGCAGCATAGAAACCAGTGTGTGCGTCACAAGTGTACACAGAAGCCCACACATAACACAAAGGCAGAACTTTTTTCTTTTTTTTTCTCACTGGTACGTACCCCCTGACAAAAATGTCACTAGACTTTTCTCCTGTGAAGTAATCATCATCTTCCAGTATTACCTCATCAGTATTCCATATTATCACTCTAAGCTCGTATCTGGTAAGGAGATAGTGAGATTAGTGAGATATGGTGCCATGACAGGACCATGGGGAGCACTGGGGATATATCGGAAATGTTGGTGCTGGTCGACCCCTGGTAATATCACACGGCGGTCTATCCGAGATCGAAGGCTTGTTTTGTTGTCTTGACTGACATTTCTGCAATACGAAGTTGGTGTAAAAGGCATAAAGGGGTTATCTGGGGAGCAGAGTAGGTCTTGCCTGTACTAGACCCTGGCGCTTTCTTCCATGTCTCAAGGGTATACTTTCTGATGATCGCTACTGGAACCTCATCTTGGCAGAGGGTGCAGAACACGTAAGACCTTTTATCTTCCCAAGAAAACTCCTTTCAAAGGTTTATCCGCAAATAAAACATATCCTAACCTCAGTATGGGGGCAAAAGTGCCTAATCATGGGGGGTCTGACCACCATAAGAGGTCCGCCTCTTACCTTGAAGCGATCTGGCCCCCATTTTCCGGGACAAACTGGTCTCGAGTAAAGACCTGTTTCGCCAATAACCAGCTGAGGCCAGACATCACTGAGAGGGGGTTAGAGTGATCTGGAGATTCAACCAGTTGTTGAATCTTATTCCCAATACTGCGGATAGAGGATAAGTTTGATTTGCAGCATAACCCCTTTGAGCTGACTGAGCCACATAGGGCTTGTAAGTGACTGCTTTGTATATATATTTATTGTATTTTTGGGGGGTGTTTAAAATAAACCACATATGTCTTCAAATAAAAACTGAGTGTTCCATAGTTCCTGCTGTGATGATGTTTTGTCCCTACACATGACCACACAAGCCAATCAGTGGCCTCAATGCTCATGTATTGACCGTAATGCTGCAGCCACTGATTGGCTGTCATGGTCACATGTCCAGATGACATCATCACCTCAGCAGGGAAAACAGTGATCACCAAGGGTCCAGGACACCAGTGCCAGTGCAGGATCAGGGGGATTTAAAATGTAAGTAAATAATTTTTTGCTATTTCAGTTTTATTTTAGTTTTTTACAGGACTAGAAAACCCCTTTAATTACGAATCATAGTTTCCTTTCCTAATAGAAAACAAACCAGCAGTTAAATTATTTCCAGAAAAAATTAAGTGCAAGGAAAACTAGGCTGCAAAATTTACTCTGGGTAGATACAATGGCCCTGATTTACTAAGAGTGTTTTTTGTTCCCCGACTATTTTTTCTCACACGTATTTATCAATGTTTCGCACATGTCGGGAAAATTCTGTCGCATTATATTAAATTCTGTCGCACGGGGAAAAAAAAGTGTAAAGCAAAGTAAATCTGCACCAGGACGTAACTTTATATTCATGGTCGTTAATGGGTTAACAAACAAAAAGTAAAAATAAATAAATAAATAAAAAGGAAATGAAAGGCAAGATAAAAAAAAAAAAAAGAAAGAGAGATTCCAAAAATAAAACTAAAAATTTTATATAAAAAGCTATTAAGGGAAAAAAGTAACAGGATTTTCAAAAAAACCCCACACCTCAAGGCAGTCAGGTTTTCAAGTTCAGTATTTCACTATATTTCTGGTGGGTTTTTAAAAATAACTGTCGGGTTTTCAGGAAAATGTCAGGAACATGCCCCTAATTATGCAAACCACACCCCTTTTAGTCGGGATAAAAAATAAATACTCAAAGTAATTAGAAAATCGTCGTTTTTTTTTTGTAGAGGACGTGCGTGCAAATTGTGTTGCATAACCCGATAAAAAGAGTCGGGATCATGTTTAGTAAATCAAGGCCAATTTGTAATGAATGAATTCAGAATATTACATTTTTTTTAAATTAATTTAGTGCTATAAAATATATAATAACAAACAACAATCATAAAAAGAAATACTAACAATAATAATAATAAAAATTATACTGTAATAATATTTCTAGTAAAAAATTCTAATATATTTTCTACTTATCTTTTTTTAAATAAATATGTGCAACTGTAAAATTAAAATCTGAATTAAAATTATAATACATTTTTAAAAAATATTTTATTATAAAGATGAAAGATAATTATTAGGCCAGAATATTACATCAGGTCGAGGTCAGAGTGATATGAAAAGCTAAAAACTGTTGCGCAGTCGGTACATACGGCAGACAAACAAGAAATAAATACACATAAACTTTTCAGCATTTTTTGGGATTAATGATAAACTTACCTGACATGGATTTACATAATAGTTATAAGAATCCACATTTTTTTTATAATTGGTTATTTGGATAGACACACAAATCTGTCAATGACATTACACCTGAAATTAAGGGGTATTCCAGCCCATAGACAATGCATGAAGCGTTACGACTCACAGTTCCATGCAATTACGGGGCCCAGTTATGGAAATAATGGGGGCGGGGGGATGGATGGGATTTGGGGGGATGTCCCAGAGGTAAGACTCCCCCCCTCTTCCCAATATGATCAGACACTTATCCACAGGATACATATTTAAAGACTGGAATACCCCTTAAGGGTAGGGTCACACACAGCACATCCGCAGCGGGTAACCCGCTGCGGATGTGCTACATGTGCCCCTACCCTTAATCCATAACCCGTCCAAACTTGATTTAAACAATAGGTGATTTTCTGTCACCACTTGTATGAAACACTTGGAAAAAGGACTTGTAGGTTTTAATGGAGGGCAAAAGGAACTTTAGAGATCAGTGCCAGGCAGCTGCTGCCAAGCCAATTCCATTAATGGAATATTGTTTACAGTTTCAATGCTCGTGTATAAGAAAGTGGCAAAAGTAAATAAGCAAATGAGGGGATCGCATGGCTTAGGGACAACCTGACCACTATATATATATTTAATTGATATCGGGGACGGTGCAGAGGTAGCAGTCACACCGGGGCCCTGGTGCCTAAGGGGGCCCCAAAGCACATCTGCCCCATAGGAGACTAGTGTTATAATTGGCGCATTGGGGCCCAGAAGCTACAAGTTAAGCCTCTGATTTCAATGGATGATACAGACTACATTAAGCCACTACATCTGATAGCCTTATGGTTTTTGGACTATGATGGTGGGGTTTGTTCCGGTTGGGGCACACTGAGCTCATGGAGGTTATCTGTAATATGAAGACTCTCATTTACCTTTTTGGCTTCCTTGGAGAAATATCGATGGCAGGACCTGGGGCAGGCATGTCCATCGGGAACATGTCCACCCACATTTCTAAACGACCCTGAGAAAGACAGAGAAGAAGACAGTCAGTGAACAAAGTCCAATAGGGGAAAGATCTAAATGAAGAGATCTTATAAAGATGTGCCCCATGAATGGTGGGAGATGGGGAACGGTATGGACTCCGCCACATTCACATGGTCTTCCTTTACGGTCGGTATTTCAACATCACCCATCGCACCCACTAAAGGAAGTACTTATTTTTTCTTAATACATGGATAATCTTACCTGTTCAATCCCTGGTTTGTCTGGATTTAGGAGTGGCCGAGTCTCAACATGTTCTGGAATCAACTTACAACCAACTCGGGGGATCTCCTCCCAGTGGTGGAGAACAGAGAGGGCTAAATGTTCGTCAGTCTGCTTCTTCTGACCTGATGATTTAGAAAAAAAAATGAATAAGACAATGAAACCACTCTCACACGTATCTCAAACAAGAACTCTTCCCAGATGACCCACTCACCGTTTTCATCTTCGATTTCTGTGGGGCCGGTGAACACTCGATTCATGACTTTGACTCGTCCTCCTGGACCAAAATGTGGACCGTCGACCTTCCCTTCTTTGCAGAGTTTGGACAGGATTTGTGTCGGCTTCATGGGATCTCTCCACATATTATAACCATGTCTGAGAGAGGGACACGAGAACTTGAGTTAAAAACCAAAGCTGGAGCCAAGTATTTTTGTTATCAATGAACACGAACAAGTGGTCAAAGAATAAACTAAGGTCTGCAAAGGATGAAAGAGCCAGAAAAGATCTCCAGAATAGACCACCAATCCTCAAAAAGCCCTTTAAAGGGGTACTCCGTTGCTAGATATCTTATTCTCTATACAAAGTATAGGAGAAACGAGGTCTGGTCGTTGCCGTGGTCCTGACGTCACAACATTGATATATTTTTTGTTCAACTGTTTTTTGATTAAAAAAATCTTAATCCTTCCAGTACTTATTTGCGGCTGTATACTACATAGGAAATACTTTTCTTTTTGGATTTCTCTTCTGTCACCATCACAGTGCTTTCTGCTGGCCTCTGCTGTCCATTTTAGGAACTGTCCAGAGCAGGAGAAAATCCCCATAGCAAACATATGCTGCTCTGGACAGTTCCTAAAATGGACAGCAAAGGTCAGCAGAGGGCACTGTGGTTGTGATAGAAGAGAAATCCAAAAAGAAAAGCATTTCCTCTGTAGTATACAGCCCCTTAAAAGTACTGGAAGGATTGAGATTTTTTAATAGGAGTAATTTACAAATCTGTTTAACTTTCTTGCACCAGTTGATTTAAGAAAAAAAAAGTTTTCCACCGGAGTACCCCTTTAAAGAATTTTTCTTTAAAACATATTTTCTTTACTGTCAAATATCAAAGTACGTAGAATAATAAATAAAGGTCATTACATATTAACAAGACCAGGTTACAATATGGTAATCTGAATAGATCCGGCTGTCAAGATGTTGTAAAGTCCAGATTTTCTCAGGTCAGCTTTGTGAGTATCCGGGGTCTGCCCATGGGAGGGGGCATGACAGCTGTCACACCTCCTCCCATAGACATGAATGGAGGGGGCGTGATGTGTCGTCACAACGTCACAACAGAATGTTCAGAATGCCGGGGCCTGCATGGAGATCATGGGGGGTCCCAGTGGCCAGACCCCAGCAGTTAGACTTTGGATAGGGGATAAGATGTCTAGCAATGGAGTTCTCCTTTAATATCGAGTTGTGGTGCCCTGAAGGATTGTGGGGATTCCCAACTTGAGTAACCCACAGCTGGTCATGTACACATGTATACTTACATGGCATACGTCTGTGAGACCCCGCATGTAGCTCTGTGTTTGCTGTAATATCTATTCTCCAGATCAATCTTGGTTTCTCCGATTAAGTCATCAGTTCCGACCAGGTCCCAGTCGTATACGGAGACGGTCAGCATGGACTCCATAGGAAAAGTGGCCTCAATATCAAATGACCTGGTAAAAAAAAAATAGTTATCAAACTACACAGACACATAAAAAAAACTTCTCCTCCGCAAGACATCTGGTAGAGATCAGATCCACAACACTCATCACTGTGTCTACAGCGCCACATCGTCAACAGGCCGCGAATGGTACTGCAACGCCTTTCATCAGCTCCTTTCACTAAAATTAAGCTGGGCATGAACAAGTGCTGCTTCTTTTGTTCTAAATGTGGACAATCCCTTTAAAGGGGTACTCCGCCCCTAGACATCTTATCCCCTATCCAAAGGGGGACCCCTGCAATCTCGACTGTGGCACCCCAGACATCCGGTGCATGGAGGGAACTTTGCTACATGCCGGATGACTGGCGATGCGGGATGGAGGCTCATGACGTCACGGCCACGCCCCCTCAATGCAAGTCTATGGGAGGGGGCGTGACTGAGGTCACGCCCCCTCCCATAGACTTGCATTGAGGGGGCGTGGCCATTACTTCACGAGTAGGGCGTGACATCACTAGCCTCCGGCACTGTACCCGACGCTCTAAACGAAGGCCGGGTGCAGCAGGGAGATCACGGGGATAGGGGATAAGATGTCTTGGGGCGGAGTACTCTTTTAAGTAGTTGACAAATGAGTGCAAAAAGTAGTGCGTTTCCCTATAGCAAAAATCAAAATGGAGACTCCCATCTGGTTCTGGGTCAATCCTACACCCACCCATCCAGAGTACAAGGGGCCTGACTCTTGTGTGTCTCCTCCCCATCACCTCTAGGGCTGAAGCGTAACAGGCTCTCTGGATAGTTACTTAGAGTATCACCACCCACTGGGAACAGATGAGGGAGCCAACCATGGGCCTCATTGCACCTACATTGGTTCCATCTATGTTATGAATGCCCTGATTTGATGTTCTCTCTTCTTTGACTCTTTGAAGCCTACATCTTTCCTCCACCACGTTATTCATCTCATCTCTTTCTCATCATCTCTTCAGGGCTCTCCTCGTGCTGCACCTAAAGCACTGGATCCCCCTTGTGTCTCAGAACATCCCCAGATTCTTATTTTTTTTTTAAATCAACTGATACAAGAAAGTTAAACAGATTTGCAAATTACTTCTATTTAAAAATCTTAATCCTTCCAGTACCTACCAGCTGCTGTATGCTCCACATGAAGGATTGTAGTTCTTTACAGTCTGACCACTGTGCTCTCTGCTGACACCTCTGTCCATGTCAGGAACTGTCCAGAGTAGAAGCAAATCCCCATAGAAAACCTCTCCTGCTCTGGACAGTTCCTGACATGGACAGAGGTGTCAGCAGAGAGCACTGTGGTCAGACTGGAAAGAACCACACAACTTCCTGTGGAGCATACAGCAGCTGATAAGTAATGTAAGGATTAAGATTTTTATATAGAAGTTATTTACAAATCTATTTAACTTTCTGGCATCAGTTAAAAAATAACTAAATAAATAAATATTTTCCAGCGGAGTGCCCCTTTAAATCTTTATAACCCTTTAATGTCATGCTTTATAAATAATCAGAGTAGGACCAGGTACAGTGGGGATCAAAAGTTTGGGCCCCCCAGGTAAAAATGTTTTATTAATGTTCATAAAGAAGCCAAGGAAAGATGGAAAAATCCCCAAAAGTCATCAAATTACAGATTAGACATTCTTATAATATGTCAACAAAAGTTACATTTTATTTCCATCATTTACACTTTCAAAATAACAGAAAACAAAATAATGGCGTCTGCAAAAGTTTGTGCCCCCTGCAGAGTTAATATCTTGTACTGCCCCCTTTGGCAAGTATCACAGCTTGTAAACGCTTTTTGTAGCAGCCAAGAGTCTTTCAGTTCTTGTTTGCGGTATCTTTGCCCATTCTTCCTTACAAAAGTCTTCCAGTTTTTTGAGATTTCTGGGCTGTCTGTCACACACTGCTCTTTTAAGGTCTATCCATAGATTTTGAGGTCAGGAGATTGTGAAGGCCATGGCAAAACCTTCAGTTTACGCCTCTTGATGTAATCCCCCGTGGATTTTGAGGTGTGTTTAGGATCATTATCCATTTGTAGAAGCCATCCTCTCTTTAACTTCAGCTTTTTCACAGATAGCATTAAGTTAGCATCCAAAATTTGCTGAAATGTTATTGAATCCATTTTTCCTTCTACTCGTGAGATGTTCCCTGTGCCACTGGCTGCAATACAACCCCAAAGCATGATTGCTCCACCCCCATGCTTAACAGTTGGACAGAGGTTCTTTTCATTAAATTCTGTTCCCCTTATACTCCAAACGTACCTTTGCTCATTCTGGCCAAAAAGTTCAATTTTAACCTCATCGGTCCACAGAACTTGTTTCCAAAATGCATCAGGCTTGTCTATATGTTCATTTACAAAGTTCAAACGCTGATTTTTGTGGTGAGGACGTAGAAGAGGTTTTCTTCTGATTACTCTTCCATGAAGACCATTTTTGTACAAGTTTCTCTTTATAGTGGAATAGTGTACCACAACTCCAGTGTCTGCCGGATCTTTCTGGAGGGATTGTGCAGTCAAACGTGGATTTTGAATTGTTTTTCTCACAATCCTGCGAGCTGTTCTGTCTTATATTTTTGGTCTTCCAGATCTTGCTTTAACTTCCACTGTTCCTGATGACTGCTATTTCTTAATTACATTCCGAACAGAGGATATTGACATCTGAAAACGTTTTGCTATCTTCTTATAGCCTTCTCCAGCTTTGTGAGCGTCAACTATTTTCAGTTTCAGATTTCTAGACAACTGCTTAGAAGAACCCGTGGTGCTGATTGTTGGGGCAAGGTCAGATGAGTCTGGGCATTTAAAACCTTTGAGATTGACATCACCTGGTCTTCCCAGATGATGATTGAGAACAATCCATGACACTGGCAGGTCTCAGCTTTGCAAAGGGGGCAGTGCATGCTATAAACTCTGCAGGGTGCCCAAACTTTTGCAGACACCATTTTTTTGTTTTCTGTTATTTTGAAAGTGTAAATGATGGAAATAAAATCTAACTTTTGTTGACATATTATAAGAATGTCTAATCTGTAATTTGATGCCTTTTGGAGATTTTTCCATCTTTTCTTGGCTTCTTTATGCACATTAATACAAATTTTTACCTGGGGTGCCCAAACTTTTCATCCCCACTGTATATATATATAGACAGGTGTATGGTTGGCCCGGCAGCACAATAATCCTTCACATTTTTGCCAGACTCACTTTCCGAACACAGGGTTCAGCTGTTTGGAAATGTAATTCTCTTTGTCTTTGATTTCGGTTTTCCCCAGTCTGATGACGACATAAGGATCGGCCTTCCCATTGATATCAGCGGGATGTAGATCTGTGGCCTAGAAAACATTTCAAACTGTTTATTGGTAGAAATCCGTACAATGGCCACCTGTCTATTAAAGGGGTACTCCGCCCTTAGACATCTGATCCCTTATCCAAAGGATAGTGGATAAGATGTCTGATAGCGGGGGTCCTGCTGCTGGGAGCCCGGCAATCTCTGTGCAGTACCCGGCGTTCATTTACAAAGCTGGGAGCGGGTGGCGGGGGTCGTGACATCCCCTCCCATAGACTTGCATTGAGGGGGTGTGGCGTGACATCACGAGGGGGCATGGCCGTGATGTCACGACCTCCGCCACCCGCTCCAAGCGTTCGGAACAAAATGTTCTGAACACTGGGGCAGTGGAGTACCCCTTTAAAGCTACGAGCTCACAGTAATGTAATGTTGTCCTAGCTCTGTCTTCAGGTTGAGCGTGGTATTGCAGCTCAGTTCCAACTAAGTGAATGGAGCCAAGTAGTAATACCACGCACAGCCTGAGGACAAAGGTGGCGCTGTTGTTGAAAATAAAATTAACTGGCAGTGCAAGGTTGCGGTCTCGTTGACATGTACGCGGCATGGCCTTGTAATTCTGGCTTGGCGTGACAGAAGAGCTCGGTACGTGGCTTAGGCCTTTCTCTATTGCCATTGGCCATTACTGTTTCCTTGAGATATTTATAACCCGCCCTCCACTCCAACCTCACGCCCCCCAGAAGGATAGCGAAATGCGTTGGAGGGTTAGGTGGAGCGGCACTTGGGCTCTATTATATGCAATCATTTGATTGCTTGTAACAGTACAATGCTATGCCATAGCATAAGGGAGGGACCTTTAGCTGCCATTTAGCTTTTCACCTTTAGATGCCGTGATCAGCATTGATAACAGCATCTAAATGGTTAATGGAGCACATCGGAGCGATGTGAAGTGTTGGCTGCTGATAATTGTCTGTGAAGTGAGCACAGCTCCTGCGGTCGCTTCATAGACAGTTAATGCTAGGGGGGGCATAAATATACATCATATCGCATTAAAGGGGTACACCACTGGGCAGCGTTCGGAACCAAATGTTCCGAATGCTGTTTTCACGCTGCAGTGGTCAGCCACGCCCCTCGTGACATCACGGCCATGCCACCTCAATGCAAGTCTATGGGAGGGGGCGTGATGCCCCCTCCCATAGACTTGCATTGAAGGGGGCATGGCCATGATGTCACAAGGGGCGTGGTCGACCACCACAGCGTGAAAACAGCATTCAGAAGATTTAGTTCCAAACACTCCCCAGTGGTGTACCCCTTTAATGCGATATGATGTATATTTATGCCCCCCCTAGCATTAACTGTCTATGAAGCGACCGCAGGAGCTGTGCTCACTTCACAGACAATTATCAGCAGCCAACACTTCACATCGCTCCGATGTGCTCCATTAACCATTTAGATGCTGTGATCAATGCTGATCACGGCATCTAAAGGTGAAAAGCTAAATGGCAGCTAAAGGTCCCTCCCTTATGCTATGGCATAGCATTGTACTGTTACAAGCAATCAAATGATTGCATATAATAGAGCCCAAGTGCCGCTCCACCTAACCCTCCAACGCATTTCGCTATCCTTCTGGGGGGCGTGAGGTTGGAGTGGAGGGCGGGTTATAAATATCTCAAGGAAACAGTAATGGCCAATGGCAATAGAGAAAGGCCTAAGCCACGTACCGAGCTCTTCTGTCACGCCAAGCCAGAATTACAAGGCCATGCCGCGTACATGTCAACGAGACCGCAACCTTGCACTGCCAGTTAATTTTATTTTCAACAACAGCGCCACCTTTGTCCTCAGGCTGTGCGTGGTATTACTACTTGGCTCCATTCACTTAGTTGGAACTGAGCTGCAATACCACGCTCAACCTGAAGACAGTGGAGTACCCCTTTAACGTATTCCCCCCCCCCCATGATGTTAATATAGGACATAGGGCAGGAAAGGGTTAACAACACACTTGGGCCAGGTGATTTATGTGTCCATATAGGTGTATATCTACCTGCTGACGTATAATTGTATTTATGGACTATGGGATTACTATTCCTGAAGACCTATTTAGGTCAGTTACAGTTAGGACTATTTGGACCCTATAGGGGTCCGGTTCACACATATATTCCACCACGTGACCTAGATACTTTAAAGGGGCACTCTACTGGCCAGCATTCGTAACTAAATGTTCCGAACGTTGTTTTCGCGCTGCGGGGGTCGGCCACGCCCCTCATGTCATCGTGACCATGCCCCCTCAATGCAGCCTTCACGCCCCCTACCATTGGCTTGCATTGAGGGGGCATGGCCATGACGTCACATGGGGCGTGGCCAACCCCCGCAGCACGAAAACAACATTCAGAACATTAAGTTACGAACGCTGGCCAGTGGAGAGCCCCTTTAATATTCATTGCATAAAGCTTAGTTATTTGCTTTATCTTGTCTGTGTCTTTATTTTCATAAATTACATTCTTTATATTCATGAAGGACATTCTATGATTTTACTATATACGCCCTTCTGCTCCTCCGGGGGTATACACATTGGCCCTCATTTACTATTGCAAACCCGACATGTTTTGTCAGGTTGTGCGCCAGATTCTGGCGCATTGTGACAGAAATTCTGTCTGCGCCAGAATTGAAAAAAAACCAGACTAACTCTCCATTTTACTAAGAAAACCTGAAAGGGGGCGTGGTCAGAAAGAAAGGGGCGTGTTCACCGAAATGGGGTGTGGGCATCAGGAAAAGGGTCGTGGTCACTGAAAGGGGGCGTGTGCATCAGGAAAGGGGCGTGGCCACCGAAAAGGGGCATCAGGAAAAGGGGCGTGTGCGTCAGGAAAAGGGGCGTGGTCCCGACTTTTTCACAAAAACCCAACATATTTACTAAGGTTTCCACAGAAAATGTGGTGGATTTGAGCTGAGGAAAAACCTACAGATCAGAGAATATGTAAAAAAAAGCAAAATGTAGGAAAAGTGGAAAATGTAGGGAAACCTTAGTAAATACCGTGGAAAATAAATTGTAAGGAATTAAAACCCACAAAGAAACCTTCACAACACTCATTGGGGGACATGTATCATTATTTGTGAATGGTAGAAGCCGTTTTGCTGAATTCTAAATTATGCGCAGAATCGCTAAATTTATCAACCAAGCGTAAAGAGTTTCATAAATTGGGGGCAGATACAGTCATCTCCTCAATCCACTCTTTGAAAAATGGAATCGGTGATTTAGAGCGTCTTGCTACGTGGAGCCCAAGATGGCTTACATTTGCGTTAAAAATATGGTCATTGCGCAAGATTTCTGCGGGCAAATTAAATGTAAACGGGCAAATTTGTGCGTACTAAATATGTCACTCCAAGGTACATCGAAACCTACACATCTGGAGGAAATGTTCCCCCAGAATGTGTGTAGAAAAAAGACGCAAAAAAACAGCT
Organism: Hyla sarda; assembly: GCF_029499605.1. NCBI lineage: Eukaryota > Metazoa > Chordata > Amphibia > Anura > Hylidae > Hyla > Hyla sarda. The sequence continues at coordinate 7,160,206 of NC_079191.1, forward strand.
TGCGCAAAACTGTGCGTAAAAATTTAAACAAAAAACAGGGGGAAAATCTTTGCTATATGTCCCCCATTGTGTACATTTATTGGTTTAAGTTTCGTGTGCTGATTTTCTGTAGAAACATATTGATTGCTTATCCCTTGGGTTTTGTCTTTTGTATCCTTGTCAGGCTGCATTCACACCTTGGGAAAACCGGGCGATCCCGTCCCCCAGCCGGACCGGCGCTGAACTCCATTTACTTTAATGAGCCGACCTGAGTCAAACGGTGACTCCAGTCGGCTCATTTTTTTACCTGTATCCGTTTGACTCCAGTTGGCTCATTAAAGTAAATGGAGTTCAGCGCTGGTCCGGCTGGAGGACGGGATCACCCGGTTTTCCCCTCCCCCAGCCGGATCCAGCAGCGGTACTGTGAAAACGAGGTGTGAATGCAGCCTCGGGCTGTTTTCTTAGGTTGTTTCTTAGGTTGTGTAATGCAGACTGGTGGGCGTCTGTTTCAAAGCTTGTCTATGGGCCAACCCGTCTAACCTTTTGCTTCTGTATGATCAGGATAGTCACTGGCCAGTGTAAGAGATGCCCATATAGGGAACACAAACTGCACTCACCCTGACTACATACACCCGCACCAGTACATTTATGGGGTCATTGTTGGGTATGCCTTGGAACATGCCAAAGTTGGGGTCATATCCAGCTTCCTTTGTGATGTCATCAGGTAGCGGTACTTTGTATACACACATAGAGCCCTGGAGGATGGAGGAGAGCGGAGGTTATATCTATCAATACCGTACACAAAGACTCAAGCTTTACATGTTGCTATAATATCAGAGAAGAACACCAATGGGCCATTTACTAGACCCTTAGATGCCCCAGATCTCCAGATATAAACCTAAAATTTTACCCTAGGCCACCAGGGACTAAAATATAACCCCTCCCACCATAGACCAGCAGATATTACAGTTCGTTATTTACCAATAACCACCAGGGAATAAAAATATATAACTCCCTCTTTTAACAAAGATGGAATACTATCCTACCCTAGACCACCGGAGCATGTGACATTAGCCACTTAAAGGGGTACTCCGGTGAAAAACTTTTTTTTTTTTAAATGAACTGGTGCCAGAAAGTTAAAAAGATTTGTAAATTACTTCTATTAAAAAATCTTTACCCTTCCAGTACTTTTTAGCAGCTGTATGCTACAGAGGAAATTCTTTGGTTTTTGAATTTCTTTTTTGTCTTGTCCACATTGCTCTCTGCTGACACCTCTGTCCATGTCAGGAACTGTCTAGAGCAGCATAGGTTTGCCATGAGGATTTTCTCCTGCTCTGGACAGTTCCTGATACGGGAATCAGGTGTCAGCAGAGAGCACTGTGGACAAGACAAAAAAGAAATTCCTCTGTAGCATACAGCTGCTAAAAAGTACTGGAAGGATAAAGATTTTTCAATAGAAGTAATTTACAAATCTGTTTAACTTTCTGGCACCAATTGATTTAAAAAAAAAAAAAAATTATTCCAACCGAAGTACCCCTTTAAGGTTGTCTATATCTAGGTACCTCCGATAGTCTGATGCCTGTTATACTGTATACAGCTCATACTATCAATAGGGCATGATCAATGGACTTGAGTTATGGATAAGCAATATACTGTAACCTGTCAGCCATTGCCCTCCTGTCTACCAGAACATACAATAGGCTGAATATTATAAACTGACTCCACGCGTTTCAGCTTCCAGATACCTTGAACCTCCCGACTATCCGCTCCTCCTCGCTGACAGTGTCATCGTCATCCCCGATCTTCCCTCGTAATAAGTTGAAGGTGTGCAGCCAGTCCTCGAAGTTGTCAAACTCTGTTTCTAGTTCCTTGTTGAACACCTGGAATTGTAGACGTACAAAGAACAGATATGGTATAGATCGGGATACTCAATGAACAGCTGCACCATATACCCTGAAAAAGAAGCGTGGATCCGGCATTATGTCAAACAAATTGAAGAATCACGATAAAAACAGGTACAGCAACCTTAGCATAGCATCAGATGCGTTTCAGGCGCATGCGCGCCCTTCGTCGCTGACGAAGGGCGAGCATGTGCCTGAAACGCGTCTGATGCTATGGCAAGGTTGCTGTACCTGTTTTTACAGTGATTCTTCAATAACGCTTGACATACTGCTGGATCAATGCTTCTTTTCCGGATATCCTGCACCGGGCTGTGTGCAAGATCCGTACAAGTTTGTATGGTGGAGGGGAGCTGGATAAGGGGCGACTTCTTACCATATACCCTGAGCCTTTAGCGGTATGATTAGATCGTACAGTGATAGGAACATCTCCAGATCTTTACCTCTGACAGAGCTGACTTACCTTTAACTCGTCGATCTTCTGCTTGTTCTTCTTATCCGCTAGCTCGGCTTGCTGCTTCTTCTTCTTGTCCTCTTTTGGCGCTTTCACCTTTTCCTTGTTCTTCGCCTGTCCCTTTGAGCCTTTCATGGGAGATTCATCAATTTTGATCTCTGAGTCATCATACAAGTCGGGTGGAGTGGAGATGGAAGGAACGGACAACACAAGACACTCAACCACAATGAGCATGAAAGTTGACTGATAGCTAGGAGCGGGGGAAGGGTGACCCTGGTCCTCCCGCACCGGCTATCAAGCTTCCAAATCCATGTATATTTCTACTTGGTCTATCAATGCCACAGTGAGGTCTGATGAGAAGTAATCAAACCGTAAACCAAAATAATACATGTGTTGTGGAAGCCATAGTACTTACCAATGTCACTCTATGTTATGTACGTGACAAAAATGAACACTGACCTGAAAAACATTATAACTTCTCCAATCTTTGCCCTCAATGATTTTTCCACCAACAATGTCTAAAATCCTGATTCTTATGTCAGCGGTGGGATTGGTACACCTTAAACTGACTACATAGAGCTCAAGACTATCGTCAACAACATTTCTAACTAACATAGGTTAGGGCAGACACAAGCTGCACAACTTCTACTCATATACCTTTCTGTGTTGTTGATCCAGAAGAAGCCAAAGGCAAGACCCTCAAGATCAAGGTGCTGAAGTTCTACCCATAAAACTCATTGTAGTGTTATTTCAAAAGAAGCCAAAGCAAAGACCTTCAAAATCAAGGTGCCTAGGTTCTACCCATATAACTCATTGTAGTATTGATCCAGAAGAAGCCAAAGGCAAGAGTCTGAAGATCCAGGTACTCAAGTCCTACCCATGTAACTCACTGTAGAGTTGTTCTTTAAGAAGCCAAAGGCAAAACTCTCAAGATCAAGGTGTTCCCATCATACGCATATAACTCATAGTGGTGTTGATCCAGAAGAAGCCAAAAGGAAAAACCATCAAGATCAAGGTTCTCAAGTTCTACCCATAAAAACTAATTGGGGTGTTAATCCAGAAGCAACCAAAAGCAAGACCCTCAAGACCAAAGTGCTCAAGTTCTACCTATATATAACTCAATGTAGTGTTGGTATAGAAGAAGCTAAAGGCAAGAGCCTCAAGATCAAGGTGCTGAAGTTCTACCCATATAACTCATTGTAGTATTGATCCAGAAGAAGCCAAAGACAAACCCTGAAGATCCAGGTGCTCAAATCCTACCCATATAACTCACTGTCGTGTTGTTCTATAAGAAGCCAAAGGCACAACCCCCAAGATCAAGGTTCTAACATTATACGCATATAACTCATAGTGGTGTTGATCCAGAAGAAGCCAAAAGCAAAGACCCTCAAGACCAAAGGGCTCAAGTTCTACCTATATATAATCCAATGTAGTGTTGGTATAGAAGAAGCAAAAGGCAATACCCTCAAGATCAAGGTTCTCAAGTTCTACCCATATAACTCATTGGAGTGTTGATCTAGAAAAAGCCAAAGGCAAGACCCTCAAGATCAAGGTTCTCAAGTTCTACCCATAACAACTCATTGGGGTGTTAATACAGAAGAAGCCAAAAGCAAGACCCTCAAGACCAAAGTGCTCAAATTCTACCTATATATAACTCAATGTAGTGTTGGTATAGAAGAAGCAAAAGGCAAAACCCTCAAGATCAAGGTTCTCAAGTTCTACCCATATAACTCATTGTAGTGTTATTTCAAAAGAAGCCAAAGCAAAGACCTTCAAAATCAAGGTGCCTAGGTTCTACCCATATAACTCATTGTAGTATTGATCCAGAAGAAGCCAAAGGCAAGAGTCTGAAGATCCAGGTACTAAAGTCCTACCCATGTAACTCACTGTAGAGTTGTTCTTTAAGAAGCCAAAGGCAAAACTCTCAAGATCAAGGTGCTCCCATCATACGCATATAACTCATAGTGGTGTTGATCCAGAAGAAGCCAAAAGGAAAAACCATCAAGATCAAGGTTCTCAAGTTCTACCCATAAAAACTAATTGGGGTGTTAATCCAGAAGCAACCAAAAGCAAGACCCTCAAGACCAAAGTGCTCAAGTTCTACCTATATATAACTCAATGTAGTGTTGGTATAGAAGAAGCTAAAGGCAAGAGCCTCAAGATCAAGGTTCTCAAGTTCTACCCATATAACTCATTGGAGTGTTGATCCAGAAGAATCTCATCAGTGACCACCCCCTTTCATACTGAAGCCCTCATGGAGAGTCCAGCTCCTGCTTTCTTTGACCATAAGTGTAGTACTGCATGATGGCCACTAGACAAATGGCTGTCAAAGTAATATATGGACAGTTAGAGTTTTCCAGAACAGAACACGCTTTTACAGAGGGTCTCTCTGTTCTGGCTCAAAGACCGGGGTGCAGAGGAAAAGACCCTTCTCCTATCAATATGCCCTAACAGCGATTGTCCTCATGAGACAACCCCGGTAATAATGGGGAACCTATTTAATTTTTGGTGCAAAAAAATCACGTAACATTTTCAAAGGAGTTTACACCCAAAAAAACAAAAGTTTGCATTATGGGTTCCAGTTTTTGAAATGTGGGGGTGTCGTCGGATTTAGTCTAGATTACGGGACATTTTCAAAAGCTTTACACGAGAAAAGCTGACGGAAAGTTAACACTACCCTAAAAATTTTAAGAATAGCAATTTTTTTATTATTTCATTTTCGGAATATTATAAATTGCATTTTTAAACTTGACATTACAAAATACTATTAAATATATTCACAAACTATATTTATTTTATTTTTAAACGGGGTCCAAACATTCCATCTGGGGCAGCTTACTTAGAACTGGAGACACTATTGGCTCCTCAGGAGTCATTGCGATTTTCAGAAATTGTGGTTAAAAAGGCGCAATTTTATCCAGATTATGCAAATTGCTGTAAGACGCAATTTATTTTTACAGCAAAATGCGTTTTTACTTACAAAATGCCTGAAATGGTTGTAAAAATCGAATCTAGATAAAATGGCGCCATTTTTACCGTGTGACAGGACTGCTATAAAAACGTCACGTGTTAACGCAGCCTTTGAAGAATGCGATATTAATGTCTCACAATTCTCGTTTGCTTGTGATTTGCATTTGCCAGCCTGAATTTTGGGGGATTTGAAATTTGTCTTCATTTTTTATTTTTTTTAATTAAATTTATTATTTATTTCTTTATTTATTTTTAAATTTAAAGGGGTACTCCGGTGGAAAACTTTTTTTTTCCATCAACTGGTGCCTGAAAGTTAAACAGATTTGTAAAAATCTTAATCATTCCAGTACTTATTAGCTGCTGAATACTACAGAGGAAATTCTTTTCTTTTTGGAACACAGAGCTCTCTGCTGACATCACAATCACAGTGCTCTCTGCTGACATCTCTGTCCATTTTAAGTACTGTCCAGAGTAGGAGAAAATCCCCATAGCAAACATATCCTGCTCTGGACAGTTCCTAAAATGGACAGAGATGTCAACAGAGAGCACTGTGGTAATGATGTCAGCAGAGAGCTCTGTGTGTTCCAAAAAGAAAATAATTTCCTATATTGTTCCTATAATTTTCTCGTGTGCGTGAAAATGTGTCTTCATTTTGTCTTAATTTATTTTATTTTTTTTATTAAATGTATTATTATTTATTTATTTTTAAATTTAAAGGGGTACTCCGGTGGAAAACTTTTTTTTTTTTTTTCATCAACTGGTGCCTGAAAGTTAAACAGATTTGTAAATTACTTCTATTAAAAAATCTTAATCATTCCAGTACTTATTAGCTGCTGAATACTACAGAGGAAATTCTTTTCTTTTTGGAACACAGAGCTCTCTGCTGACATCACGATCACAGTGCTCTCTGCTGACATCTCTGTCCATTTCAAGTACTGTCCAGAGTAGGAAAAAATCCCCATAGCTAACATATGCTGCTCTGGACAGTTCCTAAAATGGACAGAGATGTCAACAGAGAGCACTGTGGTCATGATGTCAGCAGAGAGCACTTTGTTCCAAAAAGAAAATAATTTCCTATATTGTTCCTATAATTTTCTCCTGTGCGTGAAAATGTGTCTTAATTTTTTCTTAATGAATTATTTTTTTTAATTAAATGTATTATTATTTATTTATTTTTAAATTTAAAGGAGTACTCCGGTGGAAAACTTTTTGTTTCTTCATCAACTGGTGCCTGAAAGTTAAACAGATTTGTAAATGACTTCTATTAAAAAATCTTAATCCTTCCAGTACTTGTGCTGAATACTACAGAGGAAATTCTTTTCTTTTTGGAACACAGAGCTCTCTGCTGACATCACGATCACAGTGCTCTCTGCTGACATCTCTGTCCATTTCAAGTACTGTCCAGAGTAGGAAAAAATCCCCATAGCTAACATATGCTGCTCTGGACAGTTCCTAAAATGGACAGAGATGTCAACAGAGAGCACTGTGGTCATGATGTCAGCAGAGAGCACTTTGTTCCAAAAAGAAAATTATTTCCTATGTAATATTCAGCCGCTAATAAGTACTGGAAGGATTAAGATTTTTAGAAGTAATTTACAAATCTGTTAAACTTTCTGGCACCAGATGATTAAAAAAAAAAAAAAAAAAAGTTTTTCACCGGAGTACCCCTTTAATGTGAAATGAAAAAAAAAAGGTTGCCAAACTGAAAACTTGTATATTTGAAAAGCTCTGCAAATATACTGAGGGAATTACACGGGTTTTCGAATATGTGCCCTCCCATTGTGTTTACTGTGGTCATATAGGGTTGTAAGGTGCCATAGTAAGGTACATATAGAAATCTATAGGTCCATATATGCCCCAAGAAGTGTGCCTTCGGCTGTTGCAAAACTACAACTCCCAGCATGCACGGACAGCCGAAGGCTGTCCGGGCATGTTGGGAGTTGTAGTTTTGCAACAGCCGAAGGCACACCGATCTGTAAATACAGAGAATACGGTGTCATATAAAAGCTGCCAGGTGAAGGAGAAGATACTGCCAGGTGTGCTGCCAGGTGAAGGAGAAGATACTATAAAGAGTCTTAGAGATGGCTTTCGATCTATTTTTGACCAAGGCCAATGCCAACTTTCATTGCAGTAAAACATGGAGGTGGAATGAATGTAGATAAAGGGAGAAGACAACAGCACTCATCATCATCGTTCCACCCTCCCCCATGCAGAGAAGCCACATTTCATTATCATTTTAATAAACATGGATGTTTTTGAAAAGCAAAAACAAAAAAAAATATATATAAATAAAATGTTACACCGAGAATGCCAAGAAAAATTCGAATTACCCTCCGCGATCTCCATCTCCTCCTTCTCTTCGGCTTCCGCTGCTGCTGCCTCCTGCTGGCGGAGTTGCTGGATGTCGATAAGAAGACAAAAAAATTGTGGGGGGTGGGGGAGACATAAATTGGGAAGAGTTAATTGAGCGGCTACAAAAGAAAAGATAAAAAAAAGTCTAAAGTATTATATGCTGGGTGAGAAAATCTCATGGGTGGTGCTGCTGCGAGGACTCTTCACCATCAACTTTTGAAAGGAAAAACTTGGAAATATTATAAGCATCACAGAACTCTACACCCATGTGTTCTTAAGGTACTAAACACATAATAAGAATTAGGGCATGTAGATTGGGGCATTCTGTTCCTATAAATTGGGTGAGAAGATAGCATGGTTGGTGCTTCAGAACAATACACCCATGTGTACTTAAAGGGGTACTCCTGTGGAAAACTTTTTTTTTTAAATCAACTGGTGCCAGAAAGTTAAACAGATTTGTAAATCACTTCTATTAAAAAATCTTACTCCTTCCGGTACTTTTTAGGGGCTGTATACTAAAGAGAAATCAAAAAATGAAATGCATTTCCTCTGATGTCATGACCACAGTGCTCTCTGTTGACCTCTGCTGTTCATTTTAGGAATTGTCCAGAGCAGAAGAAAATCCCTATATCAAACATATGCAGCTCTGGACAGTTCCTAAAATGGACAGCAGAGGTCAGCAGAGAGCACTGTGTCCATGACATGAGAGGAAATGCATTTCTTTTTTGGATTTCTCTTTAGTATACAGCCCCTAAAAAGTACTGGAAGGATTAAGATTTTTTAATAGAAGTGATTTAGAAATCTGTTAAACTTTCTGGCACCAGTTGATTTAAAAATAAAGTTTTCCACGGGAGTACCCCTTTAAGGTACTAAACAAAAATACATAACATTGGATTACAGGACATTATAGTGAGTGATACATGAAGTAAGTAACAGCCAATCATATGTCACCTCTTTCAGGGTCTCGATGGAGGCGAAATACTTAGACCACCAGTCCAGCATGCTCTCATCAGGCTCCTCCTCCTCAATCTCATCTCCTTTCTTCTTTTTCTTCTTCTTCTCCTTGTCTTCCTCATTCTGGGTAAAAAAAAAAGGATTACAGAACAAGAAGTGATGTAGAGTTAGCCAAGAAAGCCCAAGTATACAGGTAATGGAAGGTCATATTATTTATTCATTCAATTATCAAAGCTGAATGACCTGGCCATTGGCATTATGAGACAGACTACAATTGGGTAAGACCCCTGTATATAAGGGCCAGAATTTTGGTCCGTGATTGAGGTATTTCCTATCACCAGCGTTCCCGTATTCCCTGTATCTGACTTATCTTCTGACCTCCAGTGACCTGACTTTCTGCCTGTTTTCTGATGTTGCCTTTGCCTGTTGATTTTGTATTACGCTGCTGTCTAGGTTTGACCCATTGTTTATCCTGACACTGATTTTGTGCCTTGTAATCCTACTGGTTTGACCGTCTCTAGTCCTGAAGTAACCTTTGGTTTCTATTCTTATATACTTTGTACCTATTCTGTCTGTTTGTTACTAACTCGACTTGTCTGACTGTTCTGATGCTCTTGCACTTAATCCAGCATAGAGACCGTCTCCCAGTTTGGGGCCCCCATTTAGGGTGGATTGTCCAAGTAGTTTGAGACAGTGGTTGGGCTTAGCACTAGTATCCCTACCCTGGATCCCTAGCACTGATCCCTACCCTGGATGAATCAATAACTGTTGTGGAAATCACCATCTTGTGAACCCAGTTGTCTATGTGATTGTTGTCCCAACTTATGACTCCTACATCTTGTGAATATGCCCTACAGATGCTCATGCTCATAGCTATCAGCGTGACATGCAGTTTGAAAAAAATAAATAAATAAATTTCCGATGCAGTTGAGACTTGGATTTAACCTGTTTCACCCGTACGAGCCTTGCAGACGAAAAATGCATTGCAGAACATGCACAGTACTGGCACCCTATTTTTTAAATTCCACAATAGTATTGTGGAATTTAAAAAAATTATGTAAAATAACCCTCACAATATTACCGCACTGCATAAATATGCCCTTATAGTCAATGAATAAATATACTTTAATGTGCATATCATCAGGCCCATCATGCATATACAGGAATTAGTGACACTGTACATATCCCGCTGTGCGTGTATAATCTCAGTGATTTATTAGGAGATCATCACTTACCACATCGACCTTAACCACTGCATCAGAATTCTGTCACACAGACATGGAGGGAGATGGGAAAATAAAAGACATGATGATTACTGACACAAGGTAACAATGGTGGACAGTGACACATGGTGAAACAATGCACACAATGGATTGATAACCAAGCACGTAGTCATTAGAATGGGGATCAATGATCCGGATCGGCTTGTACTATAAATACTGTCATTCTCTGCTCTCCAGAAAGCAATGTCAGAAAGACTGATCTTACTGCGGAGGCTGTGAATGACCAGAGGTGTCTAGGCCGAAATGATGTAACACAGAAGAGGGGATGAGGGCTGATCTAGTGTATACATGACCTGTTAGATTAGGGACCCTCGGGGGCAGGACATTCTCTTTCATACTAGTTAAGAGTCTCTTTTCTTTTAAGCTCTTGTTGTCTATATTATTTGAGAAAGGAAGGGTATGAAAGAGCAGGTGGGGAAGGATAGGCCTGGCATATAGGAGAGGATGTGAATGATGGGCCTGGCATATAGGAGAGGATGTGAAGGAGGGGCCTGGCATATAGGAGAGGATGTGAATGATGGGCCTGGCATATAGGAGAGGATGTGAAGGAGGGGCCTGGCATATAGGAGAGGATGTGAAGGAGGGGCCTAGCATATAGGAGAGGGTGTGAAGGAGGGGCCTAGCATATAGGAGAGGATGCGAAGGAGGGGCCTAGCATATAGGAGAGGATGTGAAGGAGGGGCCTGGCATATAGGAGAGGATGTGAAGGAGGGGCCTGGCATATAGGAGAGGATGTGAAGGAGGGGCCTGGCATATAGGAGAGGATGTGAAGGAGGGGCCTGGCATATAGGAGAGGATGTGAAGGAGGGGCCTGGCATATAGGAGAGGATGTGAATGATGGGCCTGGCATATAGGAGAGGATGTGAAGGATAGGCCTGGCATATAGGAGAGGATGTGAACGATGGGCCTGGCACATAGGAGAGGATGTGAAGGAGGGGCCTGGCATATAGGAGAGGATGTGAAGGAGGGGCCTGGCATATAGGAGAGGATGTGAAGGAGGGGCCTGGCATATAGGAGTGGATGTGAATGATGGGCCTGGCATATAGGAGAGCATGTGAAGGAGGGGCCTGGCATATAGAAGAGGATGTGAAGGAGGGGCCTGGCATATAGGGGAGGATGTGTAGGAGGGGCCTGGCATATAGGAGAGGATGTGAAGAAGGGGCCTGGCATATAGGAGAGGATGTGAAGGAGGGGCCTGGCATATAGGAGAGGATGTGAAGGAGGGGTCTGGCATATAGGAGAGGATGTGAATGATGGGCCTGGCATATAGGAGAGGATGTGAATGATGGGCCTGGCATATAGAAGAGGATGTGAAGGAGGGGCCTGGCATATAGAAGAGGATGTGAACGATGGGCCTGGCATATAGGAGAGGATGTGAAGGAGGGGCCTGGCATATAGGAGAGGATGTGAAGGAGGGGCCTGGCATATAGAAGAGGATGTGAACGATGGGCCTGGCATATAGGAGAGGATGTGAAGGAGGGGGCTGGCATATAGGAGAGGATGTGAAGGAGGGGCCTGGCATATAGGAGAGGATGTGAACGATGGGCCTGGCATATAGGAGAGGATGTGAAGGAGGGGCCTGGCATATAGGAGAGGATGTGAAGGAGGGGCCTGGCATATAGAAGAGGCTGTGAACGATGGGCCTGGCATATAGGAGAGGATGTGAATGATGGGCCTGGCATATAGAAGAGGATGTGAAGGAGGGGCCTGGCATATAGAAGAGGATGTGAACGATGGGCCTGGCATATAGGAGAGGATGTGAAGGAGGGGCCTGGCATATAGGAGAGGATGTGAAGGAGGGGCCTGGCATATAGGAGAGGATGTGAACGATGGACCTGGCATATAGGAGAGGATGTGAAGGAGGGGCCTGGCATATAGGAGAGGATGTGAAGGAGGGGCCTGGCATATAGAAGAGGATGTGAACGATGGGCCTGGCATATAGGAGAGGATGTGAAGGAGGGGCCTGGCATATAGGAGAGGATGTGAAGGAGGGGCCTGGCATATAGGAGAGGATGTGAACGATGGGCCTGGCATATAGGAGAGGATGTGAAGGAGGGGCCTGGCATATAGGAGAGGATGTGAAGGAGGGGCCTGGCATATAGGAGAGGATGTGAAGGAGGGGCCTGGCATATAGGAGAGGATGTGAAGGAGGGGCCTGGCATATAGGAGAGGATGTGAAGGAGGGGCCTGGCATATAGGAGAGGATGTGAATGATGGGCCTGGCATATAGGAGAGGATGTGAATGATGGGCCTGGCATATAGGAGAGGATGTGAAGGAGGGGCCTGGCATATAGGAGAGGATGTGAACGATGGGCCTGGCATATAGGAGAGCATGTGAAGGAGGGGCCTGGCATATAGGAGAGGATGTGAAGGAGGGGCCTGGCATATAGGAGAGGATGTGAATGATAGGCCAGGCATATAGGAGAGCATGTGAAGGAGGGGCCTGGCATATAGGAGAGGATGTGTAGGAGGGGCCTGGCATATAGGAGAGGATGTGAAGGAGGGGCCTGGCATATAGGAGAGGATGTGAAGGAGGGGCCTGGCATATAGGAGAGGATGTGAAGGAGGGGCCTGGCATATAGAAGAGGATGTGAACGATGGGCCTGGCATATAGGAGAGGATGTGAAGGAGGGGCCTGGCATATAGGAGAGGATGTGAAGGAGGGGCCTGGCATATAGGAGAGGATGTGAACGATGGGCCTGGCATATAGGAGAGGATGTGAAGGAGGGGCCTGGCATATAGGAGAGGATGTGAAGGAGGGGCCTGGCATATAGGAGAGCATGTGAAGGAGGGGCCTGGCATATAGGAGAACATGTGAAGGAGGGGCCTGGCATATAGGAGATTATGTGGAGGAGGGGCCTGGCATATAGGAGAGGATGTGAACGATGGGCCTGGCATATAGGAGAGGATGTGAAGGAGGGGCCTGGCATATAGGAGATGATGTGAAGGAGGGGCCTAGCATATAGGAGAGGATGTGAATGATGGGCCTGGCATATAGGAGAGGATGTGAAGGAGGGGCCTGGCATATAGGAGAGCATGTGAAGGAGGGGCCTGGCATATAGGAGAGGATGTGAAGGAGGGGCCTGGCATATAGGAGAGGATGTGAAGGAGGGGCCTGGCATATAGGAGAGGATGTGAAGGAGGGGCCTGGCATATAGGAGAGGATGTGAATGATGGGCCTGGCATATAGGAGAGCATGTGAAGGAGGGGCCTGGCATATAGGAGAGGATGTGAAGGAGGGGCCTGGCATATAGGAGAGGATGTGAATGATGGGCCTGGCATATAGTAGAGAATGTGAAGGAGGGGCCTGGCATATAGAAGAGGATGTGAAGGAGGAGTCTGGCATATAGGAGAGGATGTGAATGATGGGCCTGGCATATAGGAGAGGATGTGAATGATGGGCCAGGCATATAGGAGAGGATGTGAAGGAGGGGCCTGGCATATAGGAGAGGATGTGAAGGAGGGGCCTGGCATATAGGAGAGGATGTGAATGATGGGCCTGGCATATAGGAGAGGATGTGAATGATGGGCCTGGCATATAGGAGAGCATGTGAATGATGGGCCTGGCATATAGGAGAGCATGTGAAGGAGGGGCCTGGCATATAGGAGAGGATGTGAATTATGGGCCTGGCATATAGGAGAGCATGTGAATGATGGGCCTGGCATATAGGAGAGGATGTGAAGGAGGGGCCTGGCATATAGGAGATGATGTGAAGGAGGGGCCTGGCATATAGGAGAGCATGTGAAGGAGGGGCCTGGCATATAGGAGAGGATGTGAAGGAGAGGTCTGGCATATAGGAGAGGATGTGAAGGAGGGGCCTGGCATATAGGAGAGGATGTGAAGGAGGGGCCTGGCATATAGGAGAGGATGTGAAGGAGGGGCCTGGCATATAGGAGAGGATGTGAATGATAGGCCTGGCATATAGGAGAGGATGTGAAGGAGGGGCCTGGCATATAGGGGAGGATGTGAAGGAGGGGCCTGGCATATAGGAGAGGATGTGAAGGAGGGGCCTGGCATATAGGAGAGGATGTGAAGGAGGGGCCTGGCATATAGGAGAGGATGTGAAGGATAGGCCTGGCATATAGGAGAGGATGTGAAGGAGGGGCCTGGCATATAGGAGAGGATGTGAAGGAGGGGCCTGGCATATAGGAGAGGATGTGAAGGAGGGGCCTGGTATATAGGAGAGGATGTGAAGGAGGGGCCTGGCATATAGGAGAGGATGTGAAGGAGGGGCCTGGCATATAGGAGAGGATGTGAAGGAGGGGCCTGGCATATAGGAGAGCATGTGAAGGAGGGGCCTGGCATATAGGAGAGGATGTGAAGGAGGGGCCTGGCATATAGGAGAGGATGTGAATGATGGGCCTGGCACATAGGAGAGGATGTGAATGATGGGCCTGGCACATAGGAGAGGATGTGAGTGATGGGCCAGGCATATAGGAGAGCATGTGAAGGAGGGGCCTGGCATATAGGAGAGCATGTGAATGATGGACCTGGCATATAGGAGAGGATGTGAAGGAGGGGCCTGGCATATAGGAGAGGATGTGAAGGAGGGGCCTGGCATATAGGGGAGGATGTGTAGGAGGGGCCTGGCATATAGGAGAGGATGTGAAGGAGGGGCCTGGCATATAGGAGAGGATGTGAAGGAGGGGCCTGGCATATAGGAGAGGATGTGAAGGAGGGGCCTGGCATATAGGAGAGGATGTGAAGGAGGGGCCTGGCATATAGGAGAGGATGTGAAGGAGGGGCCTGGCATATAGGAGAGCATGTGAAGGAGGGGCCTGGCATATAGGAGAGGATGTGAAGGAGGGGCCTGGCATATAGGAGAGGATGTGAATGATGGGCCTGGCACATAGGAGAGGATGTGAATGATGGGCCTGGCACATAGGAGAGGATGTGAGTGATGGGCCAGGCATATAGGAGAGCATGTGAAGGAGGGGCCTGGCATATAGGAGAGCATGTGAATGATGGACCTGGCATATAGGAGAGGATGTGAAGGAGGGGCCTGGCATATAGGAGAGGATGTGAAGGAGGGGCCTGGCATATAGGGGAGGATGTGTAGGAGGGGCCTGGCATATAGGAGAGGATGTGAAGGAGGGGCCTGGCATATAGGAGAGGATGTGAAGGAGGGGCCTGGCATATAGGAGAGGATGTGAAGGAGGGGTCTGGCATATAGGAGAGGATGTGAATGATGGGCCTGGCATATAGGAGAGGATGTGAATGATGGGCCTGGCATATAGAAGAGGATGTGAAGGAGGGGCCTGGCATATAGAAGAGGATGTGAACGATGGGCCTGGCATATAGGAGAGGATGTGAAGGAGGGGCCTGGCATAAAGGAGAGGATGTGAAGGAGGGGCCTGGCATATAGAAGAGGATGTGAACGATGGGCCTGGCATATAGGAGAGGATGTGAAGGAGGGGCCTGGCATATAGGAGAGGATGTGAAGGAGGGGCCTGGCATATAGGAGAGGATGTGAACGATGGGCCTGGCATATAGGAGAGGATGTGAAGGAGGGGCCTGGCATATAGAAGAGGATGTGAAGGAGGGGCCTGGCATATAGAAGAGGATGTGAACGATGGGCCTGGCATATAGGAGAGGATGTGAAGGAGGGGCCTGGCATATAGGAGAGGATGTGAAGGAGGGGCCTGGCATATAGGAGAGGATGTGAACGATGGGCCTGGCATATAGGAGAGGATGTGAAGGAGGGGCCTGGCATATAGGAGAGGATGTGAAGGAGGGGCCTGGCATATAGAAGAGGATGTGAACGATGGGCCTGGCATATAGGAGAGGATGTGAAGGAGGGGCCTGGCATATAGGAGAGGATGTGAAGGAGGGGCCTGGCATATAGGAGAGGATGTGAACGATGGGCCTGGCATATAGGAGAGGATGTGAAGGAGGGGCCTGGCATATAGGAGAGGATGTGAAGGAGGGGCCTGGCATATAGGAGAGCATGTGAAGGAGGGGCCTGGCATATAGGAGAGGATGTGAAGGAGGGGCCTGGCATATAGGAGAGGATGTGAATGAAAGGCCAGGCATATAGGAGAGCATGTGAAGGAGGGGCCTGGCATATAGGAGAGGATGTGTAGGAGGGGCCTGGCATATAGGAGAGGATGTGAAGGAGGGGCCTGGCATATAGGAGAGGATGTGAAGGAGGGGCCTGGCATATAGGAGAGGATGTGA
This sequence comes from Hyla sarda, assembly GCF_029499605.1. Taxonomy (NCBI): domain Eukaryota; kingdom Metazoa; phylum Chordata; class Amphibia; order Anura; family Hylidae; genus Hyla; species Hyla sarda. Next base: position 7,176,274 of record NC_079191.1, read on the forward strand.
AGGAGGGGCCTGGCATATAGGAGAGGATGTGAACGATGGGCCTGGCATATAGGAGAGGATGTGAAGGAGGGGCCTGGCATATAGGAGAGGATGTGAAGGAGGGGCCTGGCATATAGGAGAGCATGTGAAGGAGGGGCCTGGCATATAGGAGAACATGTGAAGGAGGGGCCTGGCATATAGGAGATTATGTGGAGGAGGGGCCTGGCATATAGGAGAGGATGTGAACGATGGGCCTGGCATATAGGAGATGATGTGAAGGAGGGGCCTAGCATATAGGAGAGGATGTGAATGATGGGCCTGGCATATAGGAGAGGATGTGAAGGAGGGGCCTGGCATATAGGAGAGCATGTGAATGATGGACCTGGCATATAGGAGAGGATGTGAAGGAGGGGCCTGGCATATAGGAGAGGATGTGAAGGAGGGGCCTGGCATATAGGGGAGGATGTGTAGGAGGGGCCTGGCATATAGGAGAGGATGTGAAGGAGGGGCCTGGCATATAGGAGAGGATGTGAAGGAGGGGCCTGGCATATAGGAGAGGATGTGAAGGAGGGGTCTGGCATATAGGAGAGGATGTGAATGATGGGCCTGGCATATAGGAGAGGATGTGAAGGAGGGGCCTGGCATATAGGAGAGGATGTGAAGGAGGGGCCTGGCATATAGGAGAGGATGTGAATGATGGGCCTGGCACATAGGAGAGGATGTGAATGATGGGCCTGGCACATAGGAGAGGATGTGAGTGATGGGCCAGGCATATAGGAGAGCATGTGAAGGAGGGGCCTGGCATATAGGAGAGCATGTGAATGATGGACCTGGCATATAGGAGAGGATGTGAAGGAGGGGCCTGGCATATAGGGGAGGATGTGAAGGAGGGGCCTGGCATATAGGGGAGGATGTGAAGGAGGGGCCTGGCATATAGGAGAGGATGTGAAGGAGGGGCCTGGCATATAGGAGAGGATGTGAAGGAGGGGCCTGGCATATAGGAGAGCATGTGAAGGAGGGGCCTGGCATATAGGAGAGGATGTGAAGGAGGGGCCTGGCATATAGGAGAGGATGTGAATGATGGGCCTGGCACATAGGAGAGGATGTGAATGATGGGCCTGGCACATAGGAGAGGATGTGAGTGATGGGCCAGGCATATAGGAGAGCATGTGAAGGAGGGGCCTGGCATATAGGAGAGCATGTGAATGATGGACCTGGCATATAGGAGAGGATGTGAAGGAGGGGCCTGGCATATAGGAGAGGATGTGAAGGAGGGGCCTGGCATATAGGGGAGGATGTGTAGGAGGGGCCTGGCATATAGGAGAGGATGTGAAGGAGGGGCCTGGCATATAGGAGAGGATGTGAAGGAGGGGCCTGGCATATAGGAGAGGATGTGAAGGAGGGGTCTGGCATATAGGAGAGGATGTGAATGATGGGCCTGGCATATAGGAGAGGATGTGAATGATGGGCCTGGCATATAGAAGAGGATGTGAAGGAGGGGCCTGGCATATAGAAGAGGATGTGAACGATGGGCCTGGCATATAGGAGAGGATGTGAAGGAGGGGCCTGGCATATAGGAGAGGATGTGAAGGAGGGGCCTGGCATATAGAAGAGGATGTGAACGATGGGCCTGGCATATAGGAGAGGATGTGAAGGAGGGGCCTGGCATATAGGAGAGGATGTGAAGGAGGGGCCTGGCATATAGGAGAGGATGTGAACGATGGGCCTGGCATATAGGAGAGGATGTGAAGGAGGGGCCTGGCATATAGAAGAGGATGTGAAGGAGGGGCCTGGCATATAGAAGAGGATGTGAACGATGGGCCTGGCATATAGGAGAGGATGTGAAGGAGGGGCCTGGCATATAGGAGAGGATGTGAAGGAGGGGCCTGGCATATAGGAGAGGATGTGAACGATGGGCCTGGCATATAGGAGAGGATGTGAAGGAGGGGCCTGGCATATAGGAGAGGATGTGAAGGAGGGGCCTGGCATATAGAAGAGGATGTGAACGATGGGCCTGGCATATAGGAGAGGATGTGAAGGAGGGGCCTGGCATATAGGAGAGGATGTGAAGGAGGGGCCTGGCATATAGGAGAGGATGTGAACGATGGGCCTGGCATATAGGAGAGGATGTGAAGGAGGGGCCTGGCATATAGGAGAGGATGTGAAGGAGGGGCCTGGCATATAGGAGAGCATGTGAAGGAGGGGCCTGGCATATAGGAGAGGATGTGAAGGAGGGGCCTGGCATATAGGAGAGGATGTGAATGAAAGGCCAGGCATATAGGAGAGCATGTGAAGGAGGGGCCTGGCATATAGGAGAGGATGTGTAGGAGGGGCCTGGCATATAGGAGAGGATGTGAAGGAGGGGCCTGGCATATAGGAGAGGATGTGAAGGAGGGGCCTGGCATATAGGAGAGGATGTGAAGGAGGGGCCTGGCATATAGGAGAGGATGTGAACGATGGGCCTGGCATATAGGAGAGGATGTGAAGGAGGGGCCTGGCATATAGGAGAGGATGTGAAGGAGGGGCCTGGCATATAGGAGAGCATGTGAAGGAGGGGCCTGGCATATAGGAGAACATGTGAAGGAGGGGCCTGGCATATAGGAGATTATGTGGAGGAGGGGCCTGGCATATAGGAGAGGATGTGAACGATGGGCCTGGCATATAGGAGATGATGTGAAGGAGGGGCCTGGCATATAGGAGAGGATGTGAATGATGGGCCTGGCATATAGGAGAGGATGTGAAGGAGGGGCCTGGCATATAGGAGAGGATGTGAATGATGGGCCTGGCATATAGGAGAGGATGTGAAGGAGGGGCCTGGCATATAGGAGAGCATGTGAATGATGGACCTGGCATATAGGAGAGGATGTGAAGGAGGGGCCTGGCATATAGGAGAGGATGTGAAGGAGGGGCCTGGCATATAGGGGAGGATGTGTAGGAGGGGCCTGGCATATAGGAGAGGATGTGAAGGAGGGGCCTGGCATATAGGAGAGGATGTGAAGGAGGGGCCTGGCATATAGGAGAGGATGTGAAGGAGGGGTCTGGCATATAGGAGAGGATGTGAATGATGGGCCTGGCATATAGGAGAGGATGTGAAGGAGGGGCCTGGCATATAGGAGAGGATGTGAAGGAGGGGCCTGGCATATAGGAGAGGATGTGAATGATGGGCCTGGCACATAGGAGAGGATGTGAATGATGGGCCTGGCACATAGGAGAGGATGTGAGTGATGGGCCAGGCATATAGGAGAGCATGTGAAGGAGGGGCCTGGCATATAGGAGAGCATGTGAATGATGGACCTGGCATATAGGAGAGGATGTGAAGGAGGGGCCTGGCATATAGGAGAGGATGTGAAGGAGGGGTCTGGCATATAGGGGAGGATGTGTAGGAGGGGCCTGGCATATAGGAGAGGATGTGAAGGAGGGGCCTGGCATATAGGAGAGGATGTGAAGGAGGGGCCTGGCATATAGGAGAGGATGTGAAGGAGGGGTCTGGCATATAGGAGAGGATGTGAATGATGGGCCTGGCATATAGGAGAGGATGTGAATGATGGGCCTGGCATATAGAAGAGGATGTGAAGGAGGGGCCTGGCATATAGAAGAGGATGTGAACGATGGGCCTGGCATATAGGAGAGGATGTGAAGGAGGGGCCTGGCATATAGGAGAGGATGTGAAGGAGGGGCCTGGCATATAGAAGAGGATGTGAACGATGGGCCTGGCATATAGGAGAGGATGTGAAGGAGGGGCCTGGCATATAGGAGAGGATGTGAAGGAGGGGCCTGGCATATAGGAGAGGATGTGAACGATGGGCCTGGCATATAGGAGAGGATGTGAAGGAGGGGCCTGGCATATAGGAGAGGATGTGAAGGAGGGGCCTGGCATATAGAAGAGGATGTGAACGATGGGCCTGGCATATAGGAGAGGATGTGAATGATGGGCCTGGCATATAGAAGAGGATGTGAAGGAGGGGCCTGGCATATAGAAGAGGATGTGAACGATGGGCCTGGCATATAGGAGAGGATGTGAAGGAGGGGCCTGGCATATAGGAGAGGATGTGAAGGAGGGGCCTGGCATATAGGAGAGGATGTGAACGATGGGCCTGGCATATAGGAGAGGATGTGAAGGAGGGGCCTGGCATATAGGAGAGGATGTGAAGGAGGGGCCTGGCATATAGAAGAGGATGTGAACGATGGGCCTGGCATATAGGAGAGGATGTGAAGGAGGGGCCTGGCATATAGGAGAGGATGTGAAGGAGGGGCCTGGCATATAGGAGAGGATGTGAACGATGGGCCTGGCATATAGGAGAGGATGTGAAGGAGGGGCCTGGCATATAGGAGAGGATGTGAAGGAGGGGCCTGGCATATAGGAGAGCATGTGAAGGAGGGGCCTGGCATATAGGAGAGGATGTGAAGGAGGGGCCTGGCATATAGGAGAGGATGTGAATGATAGGCCAGGCATATAGGAGAGCATGTGAAGGAGGGGCCTGGCATATAGGAGAGGATGTGTAGGAGGGGCCTGGCATATAGGAGAGGATGTGAAGGAGGGGCCTGGCATATAGGAGAGGATGTGAAGGAGGGGCCTGGCATATAGGAGAGGATGTGAAGGAGGGGCCTGGCATATAGAAGAGGATGTGAACGATGGGCCTGGCATATAGGAGAGGATGTGAAGGAGGGGCCTGGCATATAGGAGAGGATGTGAAGGAGGGGCCTGGCATATAGGAGAGGATGTGAACGATGGGCCTGGCATATAGGAGAGGATGTGAAGGAGGGGCCTGGCATATAGGAGAGGATGTGAAGGAGGGGCCTGGCATATAGGAGAGCATGTGAAGGAGGGGCCTGGCATATAGGAGAACATGTGAAGGAGGGGCCTGGCATATAGGAGATTATGTGGAGGAGGGGCCTGGCATATAGGAGAGGATGTGAACGATGGGCCTGGCATATAGGAGATGATGTGAAGGAGGGGCCTAGCATATAGGAGAGGATGTGAATGATGGGCCTGGCATATAGGAGAGGATGTGAAGGAGGGGCCTGGCATATAGGAGAGCATGTGAATGATGGACCTGGCATGTAGGAGAGGATGTGAAGGAGGGGCCTGGCATATAGGAGAGGATGTGAAGGAGGGGCCTGGCATATAGGGGAGGATGTGTAGGAGGGGCCTGGCATATAGGAGAGGATGTGAAGGAGGGGCCTGGCATATAGGAGAGGATGTGAAGGAGGGGCCTGGCATATAGGAGATGATGTGAAGGAGGCGTCTGGCATATAGGAGAGGATGTGAATGATGGGCCTGGCATATAGGAGAGGATGTGAATGATGGGCCTGGCATATAGAAGAGGATGTGAAGGAGGGGCCTGGCATATAGAAGAGGATGTGAACGATGGGCCTGGCATATAGGAGAGGATGTGAAGGAGGGGCCTGGCATATAGGAGAGGATGTGAAGGAGGGGCCTGGCATATAGAAGAGGATGTGAACGATGGGCCTGGCATATAGGAGAGGATGTGAAGGAGGGGCCTGGCATATAGGAGAGGATGTGAAGGAGGGGCCTGGCATATAGGAGAGGATGTGAACGATGGGCCTGGCATATAGGAGAGGATGTGAAGGAGGGGCCTGGCATATAGGAGAGGATGTGAAGGAGGGGCCTGGCATATAGAAGAGGATGTGAACGATGGGCCTGGCATATAGGAGAGGATGTGAATGATGGGCCTGGCATATAGAAGAGGATGTGAAGGAGGGGCCTGGCATATAGAAGAGGATGTGAACGATGGGCCTGGCATATAGGAGAGGATGTGAAGGAGGGGCCTGGCATATAGGAGAGGATGTGAAGGAGGGGCCTGGCATATAGGAGAGGATGTGAACGATGGGCCTGGCATATAGGAGAGGATGTGAAGGAGGGGCCTGGCATATAGGAGAGGATGTGAAGGAGGGGCCTGGCATATAGAAGAGGATGTGAACGATGGGCCTGGCATATAGGAGAGGATGTGAAGGAGGGGCCTGGCATATAGGAGAGGATGTGAAGGAGGGGCCTGGCATATAGGAGAGGATGTGAACGATGGGCCTGGCATATAGGAGAGGATGTGAAGGAGGGGCCTGGCATATAGGAGAGGATGTGAAGGAGGGGCCTGGCATATAGGAGAGCATGTGAAGGAGGGGCCTGGCATATAGGAGAGGATGTGAAGGAGGGGCCTGGCATATAGGAGAGGATGTGAATGATAGGCCAGGCATATAGGAGAGCATGTGAAGGAGGGGCCTGGCATATAGGAGAGGATGTGTAGGAGGGGCCTGGCATATAGGAGAGGATGTGAAGGAGGGGCCTGGCATATAGGAGAGGATGTGAAGGAGGGGCCTGGCATATAGGAGAGGATGTGAAGGAGGGGCCTGGCATATAGAAGAGGATGTGAACGATGGGCCTGGCATATAGGAGAGGATGTGAAGGAGGGGCCTGGCATATAGGAGAGGATGTGAAGGAGGGGCCTGGCATATAGGAGAGGATGTGAACGATGGGCCTGGCATATAGGAGAGGATGTGAAGGAGGGGCCTGGCATATAGGAGAGGATGTGAAGGAGGGGCCTGGCATATAGGAGAGCATGTGAAGGAGGGGCCTGGCATATAGGAGAACATGTGAAGGAGGGGCCTGGCATATAGGAGATTATGTGGAGGAGGGGCCTGGCATATAGGAGAGGATGTGAACGATGGGCCTGGCATATAGGAGATGATGTGAAGGAGGGGCCTAGCATATAGGAGAGGATGTGAATGATGGGCCTGGCATATAGGAGAGGATGTGAAGGAGGGGCCTGGCATATAGGAGAGGATGTGAATGATGGGCCTGGCATATAGGAGAGGATGTGAAGGAGGGGCCTGGCATATAGGAGAGCATGTGAAGGAGGGGCCTGGCATATAGGAGAGGATGTGAAGGAGGGGCCTGGCATATAGGAGAGCATGTGAATGATGGGCCTGGCATATAGGAGAGGATGTGAAGGAGGGGCCTGGCATATAGGAGAGGATGTGAAGGAGGGGCCTGGCATATAGGAGAGGATGTGAATGATGGGCCTGGCATATAGGAGAGCATGTGAAGGAGGGGCCTGGCATATAGGAGAGGATGTGAAGGAGGGGCCTGGCATATAGGAGAGGATGTGAATGATGGGCCTGGCATATAGTAGAGAATGTGAAGGAGGGGCCTGGCATATAGAAGAGGATGTGAAGGAGGAGCCTGGCATATAGGAGAGGATGTGAATGATGGGCCTGGCATATAGGAGAGGATGTGAATGATGGGCCTGGCATATAGGAGAGGATGTGAATGATGGGCATGGCATATAGGAGAGCATGTGAATGATGGGCCTGGCATATAGGAGAGCATGTGAAGGAGGGGCCTGGCATATAGGAGAGGATGTGAATGATGGGCCTGGCATATAGGAGAGCATGTGAATGATGGGCCTGGCATATAGGAGAGGATGTGAAGGAGGGGCCTGGCATATAGGAGATGATGTGAAGGAGGGGCCTGGCATATAGGAGAGGATGTGAAGGAGAGGTCTGGCATATAGGAGAGGATGTGAAGGAGGGGCCTGGCATATAGGAGAGGATGTGAAGGAGGGGCCTGGCATATAGGAGAGGATGTGAAGGAGGGGCCTGGCATATAGGAGAGGATGTGAATGATAGGCCTGGCATATAGGAGAGGATGTGAAGGAGGGGCCTGGCATATAGGAGAGGATGTGAAGGAGGGGCCTGGCATATAGGAGAGGATATGAAGGAGGGGCCTGGCATATAGGAGAGGATGTGAAGGAGGGGCCTGGCATATAGGAGAGGATGTGAAGGAGGGGCCTGGCATATAGGAGAGGATGTGAAGGAGAGGCCTGGCATATAGGAGAGGATGTGAAGGAGGGGCCTGGCATATAGGAGAGGATGTGAAGGAGGGGCCTGGCATATAGGAGAGGATGTGAATGATGGGCCTGGCATATAGGAGAGGATGTGAAGGAGGGGCCTGGCATATAGGAGAGGATGTGAAGGAGGGGCCTGGCATATAGGAGAGGATGTGAAGGAGGGGCCTGGTATATAGGAGAGGATGTGAAGGAGGGGCCTGGCATATAGGAGAGGATGTGAAGGAGGGGCCTGGCATATAGGAGAGGATGTGAAGGAGGGGCCTGGCATATAGGAGAGCATGTGAAGGAGGGGCCTGGCATATAGGAGAGGATGTGAAGGAGGGGCCTGGCATATAGGAGAGGATGTGAATGATGGGCCTGGCACATAGGAGAGGATGTGAATGATGGGCCTGGCACATAGGAGAGGATGTGAGTGATGGGCCAGGCATATAGGAGAGCATGTGAAGGAGGGGCCTGGCATATAGGAGAGCATGTGAATGATGGACCTGGCATATAGGAGAGGATGTGAAGGAGGGGCCTGGCATATAGGAGAGGATGTGAAGGAGGGGCCTGGCATATAGGGGAGGATGTGTAGGAGGGGCCTGGCATATAGGAGAGGATGTGAAGGAGGGGCCTGGCATATAGGAGAGGATGTGAAGGAGGGGCCTGGCATATAGGAGAGGATGTGAAGGAGGGGCCTGGCATATAGGAGAGGATGTGAAGGAGGGGCCTGGCATATAGGAGAGGATGTGAAGGAGGGGCCTGGCATATAGGAGATTATGTGGAGGAGGGGCCTGGCATATAGGAGAGGATGTGAAGGAGGGGCCTGGCATATAGGAGAGGATGTGAAGGAGGGGCCTGGCATATAGGAAAGGATGTGAAGGAGGGGCCTGGCATATAAGAGAGGATGTGAAGGAGGGGCCTGGCATATAGGAGAGGATGTGAAGGAGGGGCCTGGCATATAGGAGATGATGTGAAGGAGGGGCCTGGCATATAGGAGAGCATGTGAAGGAGGGGCCTGGCATATAGGAGAGCATGTGAAGGAGGGGCCTGGCATATAGGAGAGCATGTGAAGGAGGGGCCTGGCATATAGGAGAGGATGTGAAGGAGGGGCCTGGCATATAGGAGAGCATGTGAAGGAGGGGCCTGGCATATAGGAGAGGATGTGAATGATGGGCTTGGCATATAGGAGAGGATGTGAAGGAGGGGCCTGGAGAAAGATGGGCCTGGCCAAAAGGAAAGGAGGGGTAGATATGTCTTGGCACATAAGAGAGGCAGGGAAGGAGGGGCCTGGCACATAGGAAATGAGAGGATGGAGGGTCCTGTCATTTAGGAAGAGGGGAAGGAGGAACCTGGTATATAGGAATGGGGTTGGAGGGACCTGACATATAGGAAGAGGGTGACAAGGGACCTGGCATATAGGAAGAGGGACCTGGTATATAGGTAGGGAACTGGTAGGGAACTGGAAAAAACCAAGAGGGGAAGGAGGAGCCTGACATAAAGGAAAGGAGGGGACGGAGGGTCCTGGCACATAAGTGGGGAGAGGTAGAAAGGGCCTTACATACATGAAAGGTTGGGAAGAAAGTGCCTGGCGCATACGAAAGGTGATGAGGTGGGACCTGACACACAGGAAAGGAGGGAAGGAGGGGCCTGGCATTTAGGAAAGAAAGGGAAGGAGGAGACTGGCATATAGGAAAGGAGGGGAAGGAGGGGCCTGGCATTTAGGAAAGGAGGGAAAAAGGGGTCTGGCATATGGGAAAGGAGGGAAGGAAGGAACCTAAAATATAAGAAAGGATGGAAGGAGGGGTATGGAATATAAGAAAGAAGGGGAAGGAGGGGCCTGGAATACAGGAAAGGAGAAAAAGTAGGGACCTGGAATATAGGAAAGGAGAGGAAGGAGGGGCCTAGCATATAGGACATGTGGAGAAGAAAGAGTCTGGAAAATAGAAAAACTGAAGGAGGAGTTATTTGGCACAAAGAACAGCTGGAGAAAGAGCAAGTTGGAGATAATACAAGCGGTAAGAACCGGTTTAACACACAGGGGTTGATCTACCATACAAGAGTTCACAAGAAGATGGGCCTGGTACATGGAAGAGTAGAGAGCAGTGGTCTGGTACATGGAAGAGTAGAGGGCAGTGGTCTGGTACATAGAAGAGTAGAGAGCAGTGGTCTGGTACATGGAGGAGTAGAGGGCAGTGGTCTGGTACATGGAAGAGTAGAGGGCAGTGGTCTGGTACATAGAAGAGTAGAGAGCAGTGGTCTGGTACATGGAAGAGTAGAGGGCAGTGGTCTGGTATATAGAAGAGTAGAGGGCAGTGGTCTGGTACATGGAAGAGTAGAGGGCAATGGTCTGGTACATGGAAGAGTAGAGAGCAGTGGTCTGGTACATGGAAGAGTAGAGAGCAGTGGTCTGGTACATGGAAGAGTAGAGAGCAGTGGTCTGGTACATGGAAGAGTAGAGGGCAGTGGTCTGGTACATGGAAGAGTAGAGGGCAGTGGTCTGGTACATGGAAGAGTAGAGGGCAGTGGTCTGGTACATGGAAGAGTAGAGGGCAGTGGTCTGGTACATGGAAGAGTAGAGGGCAGTGGTCTGGTACATGGGACATAGAGACAAAGTGGTCTAGTACATGGGATGAGAGTGGTCTAGGACATAGAAGAGCTGATCATGAGGATATTTACACAAATTTTTTGCATTAAATTCTAACAAGTGACGATTTCTCCTTCAGTAACATTTTTGACTCACCGCCTCTAGTTTCACCATAGTCTCCATTTTCTTGATAGGCACCTCGGGTTCCATGTTGACCACAATTTCACCTGTGGGGCGAGAGTAGTGCCCTCCGTTTGCCATTGCCATATAGCCATTCATCAATTTAGCTGGACAGAGGACAGAAAAGAACAGAGCACAGGACAGACTCAAGACGAGAAGTCACACGGCATGAGCATAGCCGGCAATGAGGAGCGGAATACGGAAATAAAGGGGAGGATGGGTTGATGTTGGAAATGATTAGGAGTCAAGAGAGGAAGATTCTTATTACTGGAGGAAACTCTATGAATGATATCGACTGAGCCATATACAGATATGGAGAAGATCATCCAAGTGTTCACCACCCCCCCATGGACCAGTTCAGATTCTGTTGAGTAACAATATTAAATCAAAAAGGATTTGTTGGGATTGTACACTACATCACACTACTTTGTAATTAATACTTGGAGGGGTAGGGTGTAAAACGTTTCATTGGCATTGTTTTTTTTATTTATGTGTAATACCATCCCAGACCACACAGAGCGCTGTTACAGAGAAACTTCTCTTCTAGCTCCTGTAGCTTCAGTAGTCATGTATCCTTGTAAAGCCTGAGCTTCATACTAGAACTGAAGACCTAAATCTGAATAATGTAATGTACTAAAATATGTTACAATAAAATATGAAATATGAAATATGAATATGAATATATATATGTGAGCAGCACAGTGGCTCACTGGTTATCCCTGTTGCCTTGCAGCGCTGGGGTCCTGGGTTCAAATCCCGCCATGGACAACATCTACAAAGAGTTTGTATGTTCTCTCATGGGTGTTTGCATGGGTTTCCTCCAGGTCTTCATAACATACTGATAGGTTTAGATTGTGAGTCCCAATGGGGACAGGGACCAATTTGAGTGTACAGCGCTGCAGAATTTATGTGAGCTATATAAATAAAGTTAGAGTTATTATTATTATTAGACGTGCTTCCACCATCCCACAGTTTAATATTGTAAATGTTCTGTATCACAGCTCTATTGTCTCTCTGCTATCTATATGATTTAGTTCTTGGCTTGGAGAACACACATCCTGATTTCCCCCTTTTGGTAGCCTGATGAGCTCCTGAAGTGTTAAAGGGGTTATCCAGGAATAGAAAAACAGAGCTAATTTCTTTCAAAAACAGCTCCACATCTGTCCCCAGTTTGAGTGTGGTATTACAACTTGGCTCCATTCACTTCAATGGAACTGAGCTGCAGAACCACACCCAACATGGAGACAGACGGGGAGCTGTTTTTGAAAGAAATTAGCTCTGGTTTTCTATTCCTGGATAACTCCTTTAATGGTTCTATGATTGGTTAGTGTGATGTCATATACACAACAATACCTGTTGTATTCCAATGCTGAGCCTTCTTATCTGGGGGTCGATAGATAAATTTGCGCAATGAGCTGACCGCATGAGACCCAACCAGGGTATATCTGCCAAACGCCCGGCAGTCCACCACCCGAACATTCAGGGGAGGATGAAGAAGCTCGTTCTCAGGGAGGTCCTAAGGAGGAAAAATCAGAGACATTAGAAAAGAAGGAGGTTTACATTCAAAACTTTATAGAGCTTTAATATGACGGTAGATCCAGGTAATCGCCACTTACCACTTCAAACCATTTCACTAAAGTGCTAAAGTTTGGGTTCTTCTTGTAGTTCTGGATGACGGCTGACTGCACACCTTTTCCGGCACATTCAATGTCCACCCTTGGTCTGTCCACTTGGGCAAGGTTGACTCTCTTGAGGTCTCGGAGGCCCCAGAAAAGGATCTGGAATGGGGGTAATTGGCACAATGTAGGACTTATTAGAATATGGGATTTTGTCAAGTTCTCCTATGAAAATCACACTATGTGGCTCTTAAAGAGAAGGGGTCCATTCCAGGATATATCAGTAAAACTATTTTAAAGGGTGATGACAAAACACATAAGGATGTCCTCCCTACAGATGAGCAATTTTAGCAAACAAGGAGGAAATTTACTTAAAGGGGTACTCCGCCCCTAGACATCATATCCCCTATCCAAACAGCTACATTCTTCCATACCTCTACTCTGTATTTACTCAGAACGGGTCGGATGCCCAATGGGACTGGAAGAATGGGTCCTCTCTCCATGTCTGTGGGTCCATCAATGGCTGGGAGGTCGGATTTACCAGCAGGACCAATCTACAAGATAAAGAATACAACACGTATATAGTTTATAAAACATAGATTCTGCCTACACAAGTCATGTACTCAACACGGACTAGTGGTTATATCAGTTAAATCATCTAAGAAGTTACTTGTCTAAACTATCCTCACTTTAAGAGCAACTTAAAGAAGTACTCTGCCCCTAGACATCTTATCCCCTATCCAAAGGCTCCCCAGCGGCGGGACCCCCGCGATCTCCCTGCTGCATCGGCATTTGTTTGGAGCACGCCGGAGGTTCATGACTCCATGGGCCACGCCCCACTCGTGATGTCACAGCCACACCCCCTCAATGCAAGTCTATGGAAGGGGGCCTGACGGTGGCCGCAACGTCACGAGCCTCCGCCCTGTATTGCCAGTCATCGCTCCGTGCAACGGATGTCTGGGGTGCCGCAGCCGAGATCGTGGGGGTCCCCAGCAGCGGAACCCCCGCGATCAGTCATCTTATCCCCTATCCTTTGGATAGGGAATAAGATGTCTAGGGGCGGAGTACCCCTTTAAAGGCAACTTAAGATAAAGATGTCTACTATTGGCATTTAGAGAGTCCACTGTGGTTGTGCCTATTGTCATCATGTTTGGACCCAACAGAAGATAATTTTTTGGGGCAAATTTGACCCTAAGTGTTAGCCAACATTCTAAATATTCTGTATAACCAAAGTTGTCCTGAGACCCTCAAACAACAAAATCACTGTTCCGTACCTGGAGTAGCTCGAAGGCCGCCAATAGATCTCCAGCAGTTGAGTTTCCACGATATATCTGGTAATATTCCAATTGTGGTGGGAACCGTGGAGGACAATACCTTTCATCGGCCATCTTTACTACTGGTTTAGCAAACGTCCTGCCCATGAAGTCAGCTTTGCCCTGGGAATATGATGTGTGTCAAAGGTTGATTATATTAGGAACTAGAGGTAAGTTTTTGGACCTCTGCAAAAAACTTCAGGGTAGGCCCGGGACTCGGCTTCTGTATGGTTCTTACCACAGTGTCCTGATCATAGATCTCAATCACTATAATGGGAGGGTCATCTCTCATCTCATTTGCTTCTCCGTAGAGTTCTATGTTATCAAACACCAGTAACTGGTCCCACGTTGGACACAGAGTCTCATTGAGCACCTGAGGTGGGAATGAATTAGAGATCGTGATATGTAGGTTTACCCTGTCCTCTCAACCCAACATAACTGGATGTGAAGGAGTTCAGAGAATGGATAAGCGGTGAGGATTTGGTCTGGACTCACCTCTGTGCACTGGCTCTGGGTGTTGAAAAAAACTCGGGCAAAAGGGTCAGAAAGGCCACTGCTATCGGCGGCGAATAAACTGCGGGCCTGGTACATGTGCGCCCGCAACTGGAACACCTGCTTCTCTGGATCACACACAAGAGAAGCGAGTTAGATAAGGCAGGAGACCTGAACCCGGGGGTGACCGCAGAGAATAGGGTGACCCCATTCAAAGATAACATTTGGGTTCATTTCTTGTGCTGATTTATACCATCCCCAAACACTACCAGAAGTATCCAGACAAAAGAGGTAGGGAGGCAGTCGAGTCTTCAAAGATCTACCTTTATTGAATGCTGGTAATTACAATGCCTGGCCGACGGGCCGTTTCACGCACCTGGTGCGTGAAACGGCCCGTCGGCCAGGCATTGTAATGACCAGCATTCAATAAAGGTAGATCTTTGAAGACTCGACTGCCTCCCTACCTCTTTTGTCTGCATGTGGATCTATTTTCTGGATGAGCACCGAGAGTAAGCTACGTGAAAGGATCTGTGAGTAGTGACTGAAGTGCCTATACAGCCTAGTCCAGTAGTGGCAGTGCCGACAATGAACTGTATTCTCTATTATGCCAGTACCAAAAGTATGACCCTCGACTTGGTTTCCTTGTCCTTCACTGGAACCTACAAAAGGTGGAGAACCCATGGTCTTACACCACCCATAGTGAAAAAAGATAGGACAACAGATCTGGGATGTCAATTATGGCAGCTATATAGGCTATCCCTATGGTATAATGTCAGTGCATGGACAAGTATCGGACATAACAAGGATTAGGTGCTCAAGTCTACCTACTGATCTACCGAACACAATAGCACATCTTAGTGTCATGGCTTACTTGTATAGCTGAGGCTGATAGGAGGGAAGCTTTGTAATCCCGGTCCCCTAATCGCTTTAATCTCTTCAAAACCACTTGGAATACCACACAAGAAATCCTTCCTCTGTTTGTTTAGTCCCAGCCACATGTAGACCTCCATCTTGGCTTGTACTGTCCAACCAGCTGGGCCGAAGCCTCGCTTACCAGGCAACTAAGAATATGCAGAATGCGAGAACATAAGGTAAGGGTTATATATGATATCTCATCGTTATGCTATACCTTATATCTATGACTGCATTCTGCTGTTCTTTAAAGGGAAAGAAAGCCCTGTAATGTAAAGCATTGGAATGGAGGGGCACATGACAGGGGGAGACTGGTGGCAAGGAAAGGGTTAAGTGCATTAGGAGTTCAGGGCTAGTGGCTGGAAAGGGGTTAAGGACATTGGGAGTTCAGGGAGCGGGGCTAGGAAAGGGGAAGAGCAAAGAGGAGATTTAGGAGAGGAGGAGTGGGGAGGGGGGTCAGTTGGCGCGTGGCAAACAGGAGATGAAGTACCCCCCACCCGCCCTAGTTTTTTCGGTTTTTGTCGCAGAAGAGGTAGCAGGATAAGGACTTGGAGGCATGTATGGTCCTTGTGGCAGCTGGAAAGGTGGTTTCAGTTAAGGCTGGGGACGGTACCCAGCCTGGTGGAGAATTCCCTACAGGCATGGGGGCCCACAGGGAGGGTTGTGGGTCTCCGATAATTGGTGCCCCCGGGCATGGTGATGCACAGCTGGGGGTAAATAGGAGGCCCCCATTTAAATTAGTGGTGCCTTCAGGTCCTTGTCCTGTTATGTAAATAAAAGTGGGTCTGCTGTGGCCCTTGTACCCAACCAATGTGTCTGTCATTCTTATGGTATAGG
Organism: Hyla sarda; assembly: GCF_029499605.1. Taxonomy (NCBI): domain Eukaryota; kingdom Metazoa; phylum Chordata; class Amphibia; order Anura; family Hylidae; genus Hyla; species Hyla sarda. Next base: position 7,192,034 of record NC_079191.1, read on the forward strand.
GGATGGTAGGGGGTTTCAAGGGGCCAACAGTTAGGATATCCCCTAGTCATGTGTTAACATTGTATTTCTTTAATAAATAAAGTTATTCTATCAAGATAAAGAATTTTATTTTAATGTTATATATTAATAAAATGTGTACGGGGGCTGCCATCACTGTAGCCTCTTTGTGGTATGTCACTTCACAACACCTACACAGTTGCTTTATGGCAGATACAGGGCATAAGAAAGTTAAGACTGAGAGTGTCTCATAGAAAAACATTTACTGCTTACTCCATATGTGCATAGCACAGGCTAGGTGAAATGAAAGGGGGAGCCAGCACCATTTTCTTGAAGTCCCTGAGGAGCAGTGACCTATCAAGAGACATCTAGTCTGTTCTTTACTACTCTTCAGACACCAACAAAATGGTGACAGTGGAACTGAAAAAACTACAACCCCCCCCCCCCCTGACCCCCCCCTCTCCTTTTGCACATAAACAGAGGAAGAAGGTAGATGGGCGAGGTCTAATTTGCAGCAGCCAGACCAGTTGCTTGCTTACACCAGATTCCTCATGTTAGATCCCTCTGCTGGTCAACAGTGGGAGATATGACAAGTTATTATTTCATTTTTCATATTTTGTGACAAGTACATTTTTAAAAATATATTTCCAAAAATGTGAAAAAAATTATTTAACCTCTCAAAAAAAAAAAAAAAAAAAAAATCACATTTGGTGACACATTTCCTTTAAGGGGTTTTACAGGTAGCTTTGGGGCATCGATGAAACCTCATTTTTATATATTTTTTTACTTTCCGAGGAACGTCCTCTCGAATCACCCAAAGTGCAAGAAAAAGTGCAAACGTGTTACACTAAAAAAAAACGTGCACAAAGGATGTGGTCTATTGCAAGCCCTTCTCCGATAGGAGAGAGGCCCCCCCAACAAACCTTACCCTTCGCCTCCGGACCATAAGGTACCTGCAAGGTTCCAGGTCCGATGTCCTTTTTCGCCAAAGCTACTAAGGGACCATAAATGCTCCCAGCATCCCCCTTGGCCTTAGCCAAGGTATCTGCCCGCAGAGCCGATAACGGTCGGTACCCTGCCCATGCAGGAGTACCCGGGGTTTTTGCAGATAGGTGCGGAACATAACGGCCACACACACCTCCCGTAGACCGTCAGGAGGGACACCCAGAAGGGCTACCGCATCCTGACAAATCCTGTGGACACACAACACGCAAAAAGTGACAGTGACAAAAAGAAATAAATAAGTGAATGTGTGCAGGTATACTGCCCGGACATCCGGCCGGATCTATAAAAATTTCTCTGATCTGAGCCACAAGGTCGGGAATCAAAAGGTGAGTGCCACAAGGTGAAGAGATCATGGTGCCCGTGCTTCCACTCAGTGAGCCAATACTCCCAGTCAGTTTCGGCACCTCGGGGTCACCACTCCCCGAGGCACTAAAGTACCTCGGCTCTAGACCCTCTTAGCCTCATGGCGAGACCCGGAGGTAACAGGTCACGTCGGGGACCCGTTGAGCTGATTCCTCAGAACCAGTCCTGGAACGCCCTGGTACACCTGCCCCCTTCATGCAGCACCCATCCCCACCAGTTCAAAACCGGTGCATCTGCTCACCGGCTTAAACTGATAAGAACAGATATTACACTTGATCTTAGCCAAAAGGCCGAGAAGCGATGAAACCTCACTTATGACAATGATTACTTTACTTCTAAAATGTGTCTTAACACCTCCAGTCACCTATGAAGCTCCGCTCAGTCAGGTGACATCACTCACCTTAAGGAAGACACACTTGACTTTCCCACAATCCTTCCCAGTCTCCTCATCCACAATGGAGTACAGGATGTCTTTGGAGGGGATGCGGGCGTAGGCGATGCGTTTATTATTGCTCAGCATCCATATGAAGACATCAGGGATACTGTGCTGGGGCTGCCAAGGGAGAGGGAGACAAATCATTTCCACTACATTACAGACAAGAGTAACGTGTTATTCCTCTCTTTCACAAAAAGGGACAGAGTGCAAAGGTGAACAATTTGGGCATTTCTAGGAGGCTTTGTGGGTGTTCCCGGATGGGGCTTAAAGGGGTACTACGCTGCACGGCGTTTGAAACAAACTGTTCCGAACGATGGAGTCGGCGACAGGAGCTTGTGATGTCATAGCCCCGCCCCCTCATGACATCATGCCCCACCCCCTCAATGCAAGTCTATGGGAGGGGGTGTGATGTCATGAGGGGGCAGGGCTATGATGTCACGAGCTCCAGCGTTCGGAACAGTTTGTTCCAAACGATGAGCAGCGGAGTACCCCTTTAAATGGTTCAATAAATGGGAATTCTAAAGTTGAGGAGTATAACTAGGGGAGAAGCCAAAAGCAATAACCAAAATAGTCCACTCTTGGGCTATACTGATAAAACACATAACCAAAGATGGTGCTTCTCAGTTTTTTTTTTATCCTAGTCTTGGTGGAAATAAGGACCACATTATTGTTGAGTTCCCTTCTTTTTATGGTATTTTGGTAGGAACGGAAGACGAACCTGAGCTCCCTGAATATCCTGGGCCCCAGGGCATAGGTCATACAGTATATGTAAAAAAATGTCATCTGTTCATAGTCCGGTATACAGCTATAATGACCCACCTCATCCGCCAGGAATCGCAGCTTATGTAGAAAGTTCTGGACTAACTTCAGTTTATCTTTCACTGTATTTTTCTTCACCTGGGACCTCATGGTCTTGGCCTGTGTCCCCATGTTCTCCTATAAACATAAAGATAAGTAAGCAGAGCCAACATAAAGTAAAGAGAGACACAATGTGCGGGTGGTTACCAGTTCTCGCATGCAAGATTTCAGCCTCTCCCGGTCGAGTCTGGTCCGACTGTTTGTATTCTGGTCCTTGTTGGCCAGGGTGACGAAACGGCTGGAATGAAATAACATATAGTATAAAACATTATGGTGATCATTATTGTTACGTATGGTGGATCGACACCAGCCATGTCATTCTCTAGTGGTTTTTATGTTAGAAGTTGCTGGCAGTAGGTTTGTTGATCCATGCCAGATTATATTCGTGTCTGGCTGTTTTTGTGGCTTGTGCTTCTCCAAAGTTATAAAACAAACTATTTACTCTGTGCTGGGGCTGGTGATAGATGATACCAGAAGGGTAACTAGTTTGCAGAACCAGACTTTACTTAAAGTAGCCCCTCCCTGAGGTCCTAATATGGCTCAACATACTCAGTTGCCCGCAAGTCAAAAATATTGAGTAACTACTCACCAGGATGCGTAGCAGCATAAGAGCAGTAATACCTGCAGGATGGTTGAGCAACCACTGACTAAGTGTGGCTGCAGCAGACAGGGGCAGAAAACTTGCAGGATGAGTGAACAACTACTCACTTAGGATGATTTCAAATAATAGGAGTAGTAGTACGCAAACCACTTACAGGTAGGAGAAAAATATTCTGTCCAACACAATCATACAGAAACACTGAGACACAAAAGACAGAGACAAGAGCAAGCTAGCAGCAGACCAAGGGTAACAAACTATATTCTGGATACACCATCAAATAGGACAGTGAGCATAGACACATTAAATGGAAAAAAACAATATCACCAACTCCTGCACAGGGTACATGGTTCTTTAAAAAACCTTAAGGAGGCACAAACCAACCAACGACCAGATACAACTAAAATCCGGCATGGATTAATTCTTCTGACAATAAAAAACAAAACATGCTGCCAGCATCTACTAAGATAAAAAAAAAAACAACAACAAGCCAGGAGATAATGACATGGTGGGAGTCAATCCACCATGCATAACAATTATATGCACCAGACCCCCTAAACAAGCACAGACCTTAAACCAGCCCCCTAATATATATATATATATATATATATATATATATATATATATCCATATATCTATATATATATATATATATGTATAGAGTATACAAAAAAAGAGGTTTGCAGCAGCACACATTGGTCAAAAAATTGAGGCACTTAGCGCACTTTTTGATCAAAACGTGTCCCCCATCCACCACGGGGAGGTGGCCTCATTTAGGATGGGACCCTAACACACGTTCTGAGCCTAGCGCTCAGATATCAACTCACCTCTGCTGGACATATAGCCTCTGACTGGGTGACATGCTGTATGCCCAGCAGAGGTGAGTTGATATCTGAGCACTAGGCTCAGAATGTGTGTTAGGGTCCCATCCTAAATGAGGCCACCTCCCCGTGGTGGATGGGGGACACGTTTTGATCAAAAAGTGCGCTAAGAGCCTCAATTTTTTGACCAATGTGTGCTGCTGCAAACCTCTTTTTTTGTATACTCTGTATCTGCCATAGCAGTGTGAACCCGTGTATTAGGTTGTTGTGCTGGCTATTTTTCTTTTTGCTTGTATATATATATATATATATATATATATATATATATATAATCCAAATATAAGCAGCACATCAAGCAGTATTCGCTGGAAACAGATACGGGGTGTTCGCATCATTGCAGCCTGGGTCCACCGGTTCCTTTATCCAGATATGTAAAATAGGATACAGCACACCACAGATGCAATCAAGGTGATGGTTTATTCCATTACATGCAAAGACAACGTTTCGCCAGCCTTACACTGGCTTTTTCAAGTCACTTGAAAAAGCCAGTGTGAGGCTGGCGAAACGTTGTCTTTGCACGTAATGGAATAAACCATCACCTTGATTGCATCTGTGGTGTGCTGTATCCTATATTACATATCTATATATATATATATATATATATATATATATATATATATATACACACACACACATACATATACATACAGAGCATAGACCAAACCTCCTAAATGCAGACCCAGGAGCAGACCCCCAAAATGTATAAAGATCATAAACCAAATTACCTAAATAGACACAAACCCTGGACTAGACCTTCTAAGCAAAGGCAGACGCAGACCCCCTAAATGGAGGCACTAAAATCCAAAACACAAAGCTGAAAAAGCCCCTCAGTTTAAAGTGTACCTGTCATCAAACCATATTTTCTAAACTAACTAACTAACTATATTCCTTAACTACTCCTAACAACTCTCCTGCCCTTAATGCAATTTTTCAGGTCTTTAAAAAGATGTGTATCATACCTTTTCCCTTGCTCACATTGTGTGAGCTCCCAGCAGGAGAAAGTGGGCGTTCCCCAGAAGACGTGATGTCACTGAGGCCTGCGAGAGCTCTGCCTCGCCATGCCCCACACGCACTTCCTGAGTTTGGTCTCCTGCCAGACCGGGAAGAGACCAAACTAACAGTTTGACTTGCGTCAGGGAACAGAACAGAGCCACCTAGTGGCCGTTTTTTCAATCACATTAAAAACATGTAAAGGTTGAGAATATAGCAAAGTGTCTTATAATTACATAAGGAACAACATTTTAAAAGTTTAGTTTGGTGACAGGTACTCTTTAATACCCATGTGCAGGATACATGCGTCCTAAAGCAGCAGCGGCGCAGCATATATTCCGGGAGGCAGGGCCAGCGTGTGAGGCCAGGGAGCCAATGCGCGCAGCCCCGGCGTTCACATTAATGTGATATGAAGGTATAATAGGGAGGAAGGTTCTTCAGAATTCGATTCTGCCCGATGCCCTGTTACTTTGTGTATAGAGGTTTCCCTTTAAAGAGGTACACCGCCTCTAGACATCTTATCCCCTATCTAAAGGATAGGGGATAAGATGTCTGATCACAGGGGGTCACACCGCTGGGGACCCCCGCGATCTTGGCTGCGGCACCCCAGACATCCGGGCACGGAACGAACTTTGCCTCCTCCCATAGAATTGCATTGAGGGGTCATGAGGAGATAAGATGTCTAGGGGGGGGAGGGGAGTACCCCTTTAAATCAATGCGCCTCTTTATAAAACTCTCATTTTCCTAGACTCTGTTATTATTCTCATTTTTAGCAATGATTGTTACGATGGATCTGTCCTTGGAGGTAAAACTGTAATAAGCTGCTGCACTCAGCTGTGTCCTCGCTTCCATCCATGATTGATTCCAGCTTTTCCAGCTTCCATTGGGTCTTATACAACTATTTTTTTATATGTCCCGGAGCTAGTTACAAGGTGTTTCTTATAGAATGATTGATCTTGTAATTTCCCTCTACAGGATGGCTGGAGGTCACTTGGCCCTTCTAATAATTCTCAGAAGAAACATAATTATATCTGAAAGACCTCTAGGGGGCAGCATACGAGGCTTGTTGATGCCGCTTCTCCTGACCCTCACATATACAGCATACATTTTTTAAAGAGTTTAAAGGGGTACTTCGTCCCTAGACATTGTATCCCCCATCCAAAGGTCATAGTTTATATGGTTTTCTAATGATTGGTCTCAGAATATGTTTAAAATAGAGAAAGTAGATTGTGAGCTCTTAGTTGACAATGACTGATGCGAGTGTAGATCTACATAAAGTAACAAAAAATATATAACATTTACAACCTATAGACATTTATATAATTCAGATTATTCATTGTTCAGTATTTTCAAAAAGTTTCGATTGATGTTCTTCTCTACTGACGTTCAGGTTCAAGTACTCATATAGTAGACCCTCACAATGGGGGGGGGGGGGGGGGGGGATTTTTAAACCTGCCCAGAGGAAAAGTTGCCCAGTTGCCCATAGCAACCAATCAGCTTGCTTCTTTCCTTTTTAACAAGGCCTCTGCAAAATGAAATAAGCAATCTGATTGGTTGTTTGCACAGGTTTTGATAAATCTCCCCCAATGTCCTTTAGACCAAATACCTGATTATATTTAATGGTAGTCTTTGCTTATGATAATATCAGATCCTGCCGAGTACGCCAAAAAAATGAAAGACAAACTTGGAATTGTGGGCCATTTGAGTAATCTGAAAAGTCCCTTATGTAAGAGACCAGTATAATAGGCCCTCACAATGTCCTTCATATTGTATACTTTGGGGTATTCTTTGCTTATGAGAAAACAAGATCCCGTTGTGTACGCCAAAGTTGTACAATCCATCTGCTGAGTCCATCCATGTGCACCGTGGTCATAGGTTATATGGTTTTCTAATGATTGGTCTCAGAATATGTTTAGAATAGAGAAAGTAGATTGTGAGCTCTTAGTTGACAATAACTGATGCGAATGTAGATCTACATAAAGTAACAAAAAATATATAACATTTACAACCTACAGAAATGTACCGTATTTATCGACGTGTAACACGCACTTTTAAAACTTCAATTCAAGGCAAGAATCGGCCTGCATGTTATTTGCCGATAAATCTTTTTGGCACTGATTTAAAGTAGCCGCAGTAGCGGCTGCTTGTTAAAGGGGTACTCCGCCCCCAGACATCTTATCCCCTATCCAAAGGATAAGGGATAAGATGTCACCGCGGCACTGCGCTATCATTACTGCGCAGAGCGAGTTCGCTCTGCACATAATGACGGGCAATACAGGGGCCGGAGGACTTCGGCAGAGCTTCGGGGGCAAAAGTCAACTGCGGGAAGTCGGAGGCCATGCTCTTCGAGGAATGGCACCTGGCTTCTTCCGCCTGCTTCCCCTTTACTGTTAAGCCGGACTTCATTCAAATTCTTGGAGTCTGGTTCGGGAAGGAAGGAGCGGCCCTTAAGTCTTGGCAAGACCGACTAGGAAGGATAAACTCGAAGATCGGACTGTGGAGCTCCAGAAAGCTCACGATGGAAGGCAAGGCACTTGTCCTGCGGAGTGAAGTTTTGCCTGTGCTCCAATATACCGCACAGGCCTGGCCTCCCCATACCACCGTTTGCAAGGCCATCACCTGGACAGTGTTTGGCTTCGTCTGGGGCAAAATGGACAGAGTCAAGAGGACCGTGATGTACAAGGAGCCCCGCAAGGGTGGGAAGGGAATACCCGACATCCCCGCTCTGCTGAGGGCCTCCTTTGCATGTGTCACGGTGCAGCGGACTCTTGTTGAAAAGACTGACTCAGCAGGCAAGTCCATGTCTCGATTGCTTCTCATGCCCCTCTGGAGACAGCTGGGCTGGGACAAGTGGGACAGCTCCATCCCTTACAACTGGAACACTCCCTGGTTCTATGGGTATGTTGTCCGGTTTATGAGGGAGCACCAGCTGGAAGGACTGAAACCCGACCTATGGAAGCCGAAGACAATCCACAAGCTCATCCGAGCTAAGGACTTGACCGAGCTGGTTCCGGGACTCCCCACAGCCACTGCAGAGACAGTTTGGACAAATGTGGCCTCAAAGCGGCTTACCAATGGACACAAGGACTTGTCGTGGATGGCCGTCATGGGAGGTCTCTCTCTCAGGTCATTCATGCATGCCCGCAACCTGTGCAAGACCCGGTACTGCCCCCGTTGCCCCTACGTGGAGGAAACATCTTTCCACGTGTTTTGGCAGTGCCCCTTTGCACAGGGTCTGTTGGACGCCCTAGAACATGAACTCAGAGACTCAGTGCCCAGGAGCTGCCTATCGTACCATTCGGTGCTTTACGGTCTGTTCCCTGGGACCCACGATGTGGAGGCCATCCAGGAGGCCTGGCGCCTTATGAACTGTTTTAAGGACGCAGTGTGGCTTGCCAGGAACCGCCTCGTGATCAACAGGGAAAACATGTCCGTCCGGGACTGCCGCAGGTTCATCAAGAACCTGCTTAGAGACTATTCCATCTTGGACAGCTCGGCCGTTGATGAGGAAGAAGAGGAGTGAAGACCCCTCTACTTCTCCCATGTCGCCCTGAAGATACAGCCCAACAGTTTGGCCCTGTGATCCGCCCCCTCCCTACCCCCACATAGTCGCCCACACCCCTACCCCGATCACAGATTGTATTATTTGGTTTTTGTTTGATCTCTTGTGCCTTTCTATTGCAGGATTGAGCTGAATGTTAGAGTAGCATGGTGTGCGATGTATAGCTTAGGGAACCTTTGCTGTGTATTGTACCATCATGCTTTGTGTGACTGTAATTTATTGTACGACTTGTAATGACTGAACGGAAAATAAAGCTCTTTCAATCAAAAATACAGGGACCGGAGCATCATTACGTCACGGCTCCGCCCCTCGTGACGTCACGGACCGCCACCCTCAATACAAGTCTATGGGAGGGGGCGTGGCGGTCGTCACGCCCCCTGCCATAGACTTGCATTAAGGGGACGGACCGTGATGTCACGAGGGGCGGAGCCATGATGTCACGCTGCTCCATCCCCTGTATCACCCGTCATTACGCACAGAGCGAACTCACTCTGTGCAGCAATGATAGCGCAGTGCCGCATCGGCGATCCCGGGGCTTCCCAGCAGCGGGACCGCGGCGATCTGGCATCTTATCCCCTATCCTTTGGACAGGGGATAAGATGTCTAGGGGCGGAGTACTACTTTAAAGATTAGCAGCCTGGCCGCGGCAACTTTAAATCAGTGACCAGCGCGCGGCTCCCGCTTTGCTTTTTATTTACCTCCCTTTCCCCCCCTGCTTTTTATTGTATAGTTTTTTTTTTTATCTTCCTTACCTCGGCAGGCCAGGTCCGGTGTCGGGTCTTGCGGGCTGCGGTCAGTGAAGCAGGATGGGTGACGTCCTCTGCTAGCTCCGCTGCACAGAATCAGGGACGTCACTCATCATTCAATGCTGCTGCCTCTGCGGTTGGGCTGCTGAAGTTAAACAAGCAGCCGACGCTGCGGCCACACTGACCAGCGGCGGCTACAGCGAATGATGAGTGACGTCCCTGATGCTGTGCAGCCGGCAGAGGACGTCACTCATCCTGCTTCACTGACCGCAGCCCGCAAGATCCGACACCGGACCTGGCCTGCCGAGCGCAGTTAGGTAAGGAAGATGGGAAAAAAATATATATATAAAAAACAGGGGGGGGGGGGAGGGGATGCTGAGAGGGGGGCATGATGAGAGGGGGGCATGATGAGAAGGGGGCATGATGAGAGGGGGCATGATGAGAGGGGGCATGATGAGAGGGGGCATGATGAGAAGGGGGCATGATGAGAAGGGGGCATGATGAGAGGGGGCATGATGAGAAGGGGGCATGATGAGAAGGGGGCATGATGAGAAGGGGGCATGATGAGAAGGGGGCATGATGAGAGGGGAGCATGATGAGAAGGGGGCATGATTAGAGGGGGCATGATGAGAAGGGGGCATGATGAGAGGGGGGCATGATGAGAAGGGGGCACGATGAGAGGGGGGCATGATGAGAAGGGGGCATGATTAGAGGGGGGCATGATGAGAAGGGGGCATGATTAGAGGGGGCATGATGAGAAGGGGGCATGATGAGAGGGGGGCATGATGAGAGGGGGCATGATGAGAAGGGGGCACGATGAGAGGGGGGCATGATGAGAGGGGAGCATGATGAGAAGGGGGCATGATTAGAGGGGGCATGATGAGAAGGGGGCATGATGAGAGGGGGGCATGATGAGAGGGGGCATGATGAGAAGGGGGCACGATGAGAGGGGGGCATGATGAGAGGGGGCATGATGAGAGGGGGGCATGATGAGAAGGGGGCATGATGAGAAGGGGGCACGATGAGAGGGGGGCATGATGAGAGGGGGCATGATGAGAGGGGGGCATGATGAGAAGGGGGCATGATGAGAAGGGGGCATGATGAGAAGGGGGCATGATGAGAAGGGGGCACGATGAGAGGGGGGCATGATGAGAAGGGGGCATGATGAGAAGGGGGCATGATGAGAAGGGGGCATGATGAGAAGGGGGCATGATGAGAAGGGGGCATGATTAGGCCGCAAGCTTAAGGCAAGGACCTCCAAGGTAGTCTTTTCTGAAATACTACCAGTACCACGAGCCGCACCAGAGAGGCAGCGGGAGATCAGGGAGGTAAACAAGTGGCTCAGAAGCTGGTGTAGGAAGGAAGGGTTTGGGTTCATGGAGAACTGGGCTGACTTCGCTGTCGGTTACCGGCTCTACCGTAGGGATGGGCTGCATCTCAATGGGGAGGGTGCAGCTTTGCTTGGGGAGAAGATGGCTAGAAGGGTGGAGGAGTGTTTAAACTAGGGACTTGGGGGGAGGGAACCTACAGCAAAGAGGGGGAAGATAGTGTAGATAGAGAGGTGGGAATTATAAATGTACCTGGGGGTGGAGCGGAGGGAGGGGTTAGAATAGTTAATAGGAATAAGCTTCATAGGAAAATAAAACTTACACCCTTGAATCCCATTAACCCCAATAACATAAAGGATGGAAATGTAAAGTGTATGTTCACAAATGCCAGAAGCCTAGCAAATAAAATGGGGGAGCTTGAGGCCTTGATACTGGAGGAACATATTGATATAGTTGGGGTCACTGAGACATGGCTGGGGATATAGTTGGGGTCACTGAGACATGGCTGGTGATATAGTTGGGGTCACTGAGACATGGCTGGTGATATAGTTGGGGTCACTGAGACATAGCTGGTGATATAGTTGGGGTCACTGAGACATGGCTGGACTCCTCGCATGACTGGGCTGTCAATCTGCAGGGTTTACATTGTTTCGCAAGGATAGAATGAACAGAAAAGGTGGTGGAGTCTGTCTGTATGTAAGAAGTGGTATGAAAGTCAGTGTGAACGATGCCATAATGTGTGATGATTCTGAGGAGGTGGAATCATTGTGGGTAGAATTACAAAAGGAGGGAAATACTGAAAAAATAGTATTTAGTGTAATCTACAGACCCCCTAATATCACTGAAGAGATAGAAGTTCGGCTTCATAAACAAATAGAGAGGGCTGCGCAGGCAGGTACAGTGGTAATAATGGGAGATTTTAACTATCCAGATATAGATTGGGGTCCGGGGTTGGCTAAAACTACAAAGGGGCGACAATTCCTAAATTTATTGCAGGATAATTTTATGGGCCAGTTTGTGGAGGACCCAACAAGAAGTGATGCCTTGTTGGATCTGATCATTTCCAACAACGCAGAGCTGGTTGGTAATGTAACTGTGCGGGAAAACCTTGGGAATAGCGACCACAATATAGTTACTTTTGACTTAAAATGTAGAAAACAAAGACAGGCGGGGAAGGCAAAAACATATAACTTTAAAAAGGCAAATTTCCCTGGGCTGAGGGCTGCACTACAAGACATAGACTGGGGGGAGGGGTTCTCAAATACTGATACAGAAGGTAAATGGGACATCTTTATATCAACTCTAAATAACTATACAGCTAAATATATACCAAAGGGGAACAAATATAAACGATTAAAACTAAATCCTACATGGCTGACACATGATGTTAAAAGAGCAATAAACAACAAAAAAATAGCCTTCAAAAAATACAAATCTGATGGGTCAGCTATAACATTTAAACAGTACAAAGAGCTTAATAAAATCTGTAAAAATGTAATAAAAACAGCAAAAATTCAAAATGAGAGACAGGTGGCCAAAGAAAGCAAAACTAATCCTAAATATTTTTTTAGATATATAAATGCAAAAAAAACAAGGACAGAGCATGTAGGACCCCTTAATAATGATAATGGGGAGGTTGTCACAGGCGATCAAGAGAAGGCGGAGCTACTGAATGGGTTCTTTAGTTCTGTATACACTATGGAAAAAGGAGCTGACATTGGCCAGGTCAGTGCTGGTAACACATCATGTACAGGTCAGTGCTGGTAACACATCATGTAATGTACTGAACTGACTTAATGTAGAGATAGTACAAGGTAAGTTAAGTAAAGTAAATGTAAGCAAATCCCCAGGGCCGGATGGACTACACCCAAGAGTTCTTAGAGAGGTAAGTTCAGTAATATCTGTACCCCTGTTCATGATATTTAGAGATTCTCTGGTGTCTGGTATTGTGCCAAGGGACTGGCGCAAGGCGAATGTGGTGCCAATCTTCAAAAAGGGCTCTAGGTCTTCCCCAGAAAACTATAGACCGGTAAGTTTAACGTGCATTGTGGGTAAATTGTTTGAAGGACTTATAAGGGATTACATACAGGAATACATAGGGGATAATAGTATTATAAGTGATAGCCAGCATGGGTTTACTAAGGATAGAAGTTGTCACCAATCTAATTTGCTTTTATGAAGAGGTGAGTAGAAGCCTTGACAGAGGAATGGCTGTGGATATAGAGGGGGGCTGTGTATATAGAAGGGGGCTGTGTATATAGAGGGGGGCTCTGTATATAGAGGAACGGCTGTGGATATAGTGTTTCTGGATTTTGCTAAAGTGTTTGATACTGTCCCTCACAGACGTCTGACAGGTAAGTTAAGGTCTTTGGGTTTGGAAATTTTAGTTTGTAACTGGATTGAACACTGGCTCATGGATCGTACCCAGAGAGTGGTGGTCAATGATTCGTACTCTGATTGGTCCCCGGTTATTAGTGGTGTACCCCAAGGTTCAGTACTGGGCCCGCTGCTGTTTAATTTATTTATCAATGATATAGAGGATGGTATTAACAGCTGTTTCTATCTTTGCAGATGACACCAAGCTTTGTAGCACGGTACAGTCTATAGAGGATGTGTATAGGTTACAAGATGACTTGGATAGACTAAGTGTCTGGGCCTCCACTTGGCAAATGAGGTTCAATGTGGATAAATGTAAAGTTATGCATCTGGGTACTAATAACCTGCAGCGTCGTATGTCTTAGGGGGGGATTAAACTGGCAGAGTCACTGGTAGAGAAGGATCTGGGTGACTTGTAGATCACAGACTACAGAATAGCATACAATGTCAGGCTGCTGCTTCCAAAGCCGGCAGGATATTGTCATGTATCAAAAGAGGCATGGACTCAAGGGACAGGGACATAATACTCCCCCTTTATAAAGCATTGGTACGGCCTTACCTGGAATATGCTGCTCAGTTTTGGGCACCTGTCCATAAAAGGGACACTGCGGAGCTGGAAAGGGTGCAGAGACGCGCGACTAAACTAATATGGGGCATGGAACATCTTAGCTATGAGGAGCGATTAAAGGAGTTATAATTGTTTAGTCTTGAGAAGAGACGTTTAAGGGGGGATATGATAAACGTACATAAGTATATTAATGGCCCATACCAAAAAATATGGAGAAAAACTGTTCCAGGTTAACCCCCCCCCCCCCCCAAAGGACGAGGGGGCACTCCCTCCGTCTGGAGAAGAAAAAGTTTAGTCTCAAGGGGCGACACGCCTTCTTTACCGTGAGGACTGTGAATTTATGGAACGGTCTACCTCAGGAACTGGTCACAGCAGGAACAATTAACAGCTTTAAAACAGGATTAGATACATTCCTGGAACAAAATAAGATTAATGCTTATGAAGAAATATAAAATCTCATCCCTTCCCCAATATCGAGCCACACCCCTACCCCTTAATCCCCTGGTTGAACTTGATGGACATATGTCTTTTTTCGACCGTACTAACTATGTAACTATGATGAGAGGGGGCATGATGAGAGGGGGGAATGATGAGAGGGGGGGCATGATGAGAGGGGGCATGATGAGAGGGGGCATGATGAGAGGGGGGGGGCATGATGAGAGGGGGCATGATGAGAGGGGGGGCATGATGAGAGGGGGGCATGATGAGAGGGGGGGGCATGATGAGAGGGGGGCATGATGAGACAGGGGTGGGGGAATGATAAGACAGTGGGGGAATGATGAGAGGGTAAGGGGGGATGGTTGTAAATGTGGCACAGGGGCTGATAAAAGGGGAGGAATGATGTGGCACTGGAAGGGGGGACCAAACTGAAGTTCAGGCAAAGTTAGAGGGATGATATGGCATTTAGTCTGTCATTTATCTTATATGTATTTTTTTTAACTTAAATTTTCCTATTAAAATGGGGGTGCGTGTTATAAGCCAGTACGTATTATACGCCGATAAATACGGTATATAATTCAGATTATTCTTTGTTCAGCATTTTCACGAAGTTTCGATTGATGTTCTTCTCTATTGACGTTCCTCACAATGTCCTTTAGACTAAATACCTGATTATATTTAATGGTACTCTTTGCTTGTGATAATATCAGATCCTGCCGAGTACGCCAAAAAAATGAAAAACAAACTTTGAATTGTGGGCAATCTATGGGATTTGAAAAGTCACTTATGTGCCAAACTAGTATAATAGGCCCTCACCATGTCCTTCATACTGTATACCTATGGGATATCTAAATGATATTCCAGGGTACTCCATGCTTATGAGAAAACAAGATCCTGCCGAGTACGCCAGAATTGCATAACAAACAGAGAATTGTGGGAAATCTAAAAATAGTTAAAGGGGTATTCGGGTGAAAACCTTTTTTCTTTTAAATCAACTGGTGCCAGAAAGTTAAACAGATTTGTAAATTACTTCTATTAAAAAATCTTACTCCTTCCTGTACTTATTAGCTGCTGAATACTACAGAGGAAATTCTTTTCTTTTTGGAATTCTCTCTGATGACATCACGAACACAGTTCTCTTTGCTGGCATCATTATAATAACTCTTTATTTATTGTTGTCCTTAGTGGGATTTGAACCCAAGTCCCCAGCACTGCAAGGCAGCAGTGCTAACCACTGAGCCACCATGCTACCCTTAGCATACATCTGCTATGCACGGTTGCTAAAATGGACAGAGATGTCAGCAGAGAGCACTGTGCTCGTGATGTCATCAGTGTTCCAAAAAGAAAGGAATTTCCTCTGTAGCATTCAGCAGCTAATAAGTACTGGAAGGATTAAGATTTTTTAATAGAAGTAATTTACAAATATGTTTAACTTTCTGGCCCCAGTTGATTTAAAAGAAAAAAAGTTTTCACCGGAGTACCCCTTTAAATAAACCTGGTTTATTGCAGCTTGTTTTCAGGGCTCTTCTCATGCAACACAATATAGTACCTCCCCTATATGTGAGATACGTCCTGCATACAAGTCGCATATACTTACAAGCAGCTGCTACTCATTTCCTCCAGAACCCCCCGCAGCCTCCGCTCTGGATAAGGCTTCTCTGTCTTAATCATTTCATGGACGTCATTTAAACCTTCTTCCTGTAGGGGGCAGAACAGAAATCAGTTTATAGGACACATACGATCGCCCCCCCCCCCCCCCCTTGCATGTCATGATAAAGAGTTCAGAGAACATGTTATGTGTATACTGACCCCAAACTGAAGAATTGAGAGCAATATAGATGATTTTTTCTAGATTTCTGCACTATTTTCTACCACCTTCCCCTTAGGGATCAGTTAATGGAGCCATATAACCAGGATGTAATCCCGATCTCTCTGGGGGGGGGGGGGACTCTGTCACAATTACCCGACACTGTTAATTCTAATTACATTATCCACAGTGATAGATACATTACTACGACATGATGATACCTTACTGTGCGAATAGGACATCGTAATGGTCTGGATTGGAAATGTTTGGTAGTAATTAGAAGGTCACGGTTATAGGATCGCTGAACGTAATGTGAATCCACATGAATGTTTCTAACGGCAGCAAGGTCCCCTCACCAATCTGGCGCGAGAGCGTTTTTAATCACTTCCCATCATGGAACTGTATTTTCTTCTAGTAACGAAAGCAGTGTTTCCAGGCCAGAGTGCCTCCAGCTGTTGCAAAACTACATCTCCCAACATGCCCGGACAGCCAGCGGCTGTCCGGGCATGTTGGGAGATGTAGTTTTGCAACAGCTGGAGGCACACCCGTTGAAAAACACCAGATGGACCTCCAGATGTTGGAAGTTGTAGTTTTGTAACATCGGGAGGTCCACAGTTTGGAGACCACTGCTCTATGACATCCTTATTTGTGAGTGGTCCAATTCAACATTTTACCTCGTGCACCCTTTTATTACACCATGGCATCTGATATGATTTATTGGTTACTTCTGATTCTGCCCTATGTCCCCTGATGAACCCTGCCATTTTAGGAGGAAAAACACGTCGGGACAGGTGTCTTAGCTGGTTGAAAAATACTGATCTAAAGAGAGTGGACCTCCAGATGTTGCACCCCCAGATGTTGGAAGATGTAGTTTTGCAACATCTGAAGGTCCACAGTTTGGAGACCACTGCTCTATGACATCCTTATTTGTGAGTGGTCCAATTCTGGACCTGGTTATCTACATTTTACCTCTTACACCCTTTTATTACCCCTTGGCATCTGATTCGATTTATTGTTTACTTTTGGTTCTGCCCTATGTCCCCTGATGAACCCTCCCATTTAAGGGGGAAAAACACATTGGGATATGTCTTGATGACGAGAACTTTTTGTTAGGGCCACACTTAGAGATCATTTTGTAATCACTGTGGTGTGATACCCCTATTATCCTACTGTATGTTATGCTTACTAAATAATTGTGACCCTATTGGTATATTTAAATGAGCACTGTAAGATTGAAAACTTTCTATATGTTGTACATCTTGGCAAAACATATAGAAATCATGGCTTAACAAAAATAGACCACTAGGGGTCCCCATAATATCCAGAACATAATCCTGCTGCAGCATCTTCTTTGTCCCAGCTGGAGCACAGGCAGGGACAAAGACCAGGAAGTGAGGGCGGGACTAGCACTCCTCTGTGCTCACTCCTGTCCTATCAGACTGCAGCATGGAAACAGAGAGGAGGGGATTACAGAATAGCCTGCAGTGATTGGATGAAGAGACCCAGGACTGCACAGCAGACACAGGGAGGTAGTGAATGCATGGTGAGGGCGGGATCACTGCTTGCCTCAACAACGCCCCTTCCTGAGCAGTGGATATAAGAATGAGTGAGCAGCAGAAAATAGGGATTTGGGAGCCAAATACAAAAGCTAGACCCATAAAAGACATGTAAAGAATCTGCATGACCTAGTGAATCACAATTGCTCTGAAGTACAAAGACCGAAGCACCAAGGTCCCAATCGGGACCGTGATTAATTCGTTAAGGTGGTCCCAGACTCACCTGGGTTAAAATTGTGTTTAGTCATGACCTAGTGAGTAACATATAGAAGTAGTATATTGTTTTTGTGATATGACAGGTACGCTTTAAAGAGGTACTCCACTGGCCAGTGTTCGGAACATTTAGTGGGGGGGGGGGTCGGCCACGCCCCTCGTGACATCATGCAATGCCCCTCAATGCAAGTCTATGGGAGGGAGTGTGACCAACATGGCCAGTGGAGTACCCCTTTAAGTCTGATTTGGTGCCACTTGCTTTATTTTTAGGACTTTTTGTATCTTTGAATCTCAGATATGTTTTATGTATATACGGTATATATATATATATTTTTTTTTTTCTCTCAATTCCTTGTTCTAAACTCTGTTATTAACAATTACACTGTGATAATGAATATAAACCCATTAGTGTGCTCATAGACCTCCTATGACACCAGTGATGGCAGGGGTCCTAATCTACACCCCCCCTCGCTGCACTCCATATACTCGTCTTCTGCCCGCTCTCCTCCAGGCTTCCATCTTTGCTTTCACTTTCTATTTCTGGTCTACATCCTGTCTCGGTATCGGTAGCTCCAGTTGACTTTGTATGGTGACTGACCAGTTTGTCGGCGATCTTGTCCATGATGTTGGCGTTGTACAGCCTCCTCCTCTGGTCCTGCCACCAGCTTTTGATGTAGATACAAGGCTTCTTGTCGAAGTAGGGCAAGTGGAAGTAATTTCTGAAGGAAGATGAGAGAGAAGACACGTCCCTTGGTTGTGGCACAAGACACGAAGACCAGAGACCACCAGCAGATACTGTATCTGGAGGCCATGTGGTGGTCTGAAGAGGTGGGTGAAGCAATCTCATATGACACGGTACAATAGAAGGCTCTTATATAGTTAATGGGTAACGTCAGTGCAATGGGTGCTGCCATATAAAAGGGGTACTCCGGTGGAATTTTTATTTATTTATTTATTTATTTTTTTAAATCAACTGGTGCCAGAAAGTTAACCAGATTTGTAAATTACTTCTATTAAAAAATCTTAATCCTTCCAATACTTATTAGCTGCTGAATACTTACAGAGGAAATTATTTTCTTTTTGGAACACAGAGCTCTCTGCTGACATCATGACCACAGTGCTCTCTGCTGACATCTCTGTCCATTTTAGGAACTGTCCAGAGCAGCATATGTTTTCTATGGAGATTTTCTCCGACTCTGGACAGTTCTTAAAATGAACAGAGATGTCAGCAGAGAGCACTGTGCTCGTGATGTCAGCAGAGAATAATTTCCTCTGTAGTATTCAGCAGCTTATAAGTACTAGAAGGATTAAGATTTAATAGACGTAATTTACAAATCTAATTAACTTTCTGGCACCAGTTGATTTAAAAAAAAAAGTTTTCACCGGAGTACCCCTTTAAAAGGGGTATTCCTGCCTTATACATCTTATTCCCTATCCATTCTGTGCCGGGTGCTGCCTCCGAGACATGACGTCAGGGCCACGCCCCCTAATTATGTCACGCCATGCCCCAAGGGGCGTGGCGTGATGTCACAAGGGGCGTGGCCGTGACATCACATCTCGGAGGCAGTGCTCGGCACAGAATGCAAAGGGCTGCACTGAGATTGAGGGGGTCTAGATACGCCTTTAAATAGCTAGAATACCCCTTTAAATAGTGGGCGGTTCTAGATCCTAGGGCTCTATCAATAACACTTGAAAAGAAGTGTTAGTTATATGGTGGGCGATCTAAACCTAAAGACCCAAAGATGGTAAAGACCCTGAGGGATAGGTATAAGCTGCACCTGTGTACCCCCCTACTATGTATTATACTCACCTGTCTGTTATAAAGGGCTTCATAGATGGGGAGGAGGACACGGACTGCATCTCCCCATCCTCATCCGCTTCATCCTCACTGGAGTTCTGTAATAGTTCCGTCTCCTCCTCCATTCCGTCACCTCCCTCCTTCTTCCTCCTGAGACTTGGCCTCGTGGTCCCGTCAACTTGGTTACCATAGTTACCTACAATAATAAGATATTATAACTAGTTACCTAAGATGTAAACTATAAAGAGACCCCGCCAGCAGAATAGTGAGTACAGCTCTGGAGTATAATACAGGATATAAATCAGGATCAGTACAGGATAAGTAATGTAATGTATGTACACAGTGACCTCACCAGCAGAATAGTGAGTACAGCTCTGGAGTATAATACAGGATATAACTCAGGATCAGTACAGGATAAGTAATGTAATGTATGTACACAGTGACCCCACCAGCAGAATAGTGAGTACAGCTCTGGAGTATAATACAGGATATAACTCAGGATCAGTACAGGATAAGTAATGTAATGTATGTACACAGTGATCTCACCAGCAGAATAGTGAGTACAGCTCTGGGGTATATATAATACAGGATATAACTCAGGATCAGTACAGGATAAGTAATGTAATGTATGTACACAGTGACCTCACCAGCAGAATAGTGAGTACAGCTCTGGGGTATAATACAGGATATAACTCAGGATCAGTACAGGATAAGTAATGTTATGTATGTACACAGTGACCTCACCAGCAGAATAGTGAGTACAGCTCTGGAGTATAATACAGGATATAACTCAGGATCAGTACAGGATAAGTAATGTAATGTATGTACACAGTGATTTCACCAGCAGAATAGTGAGTACAGCTCTGGAGTATAATACAGGATATAACTCAGGATCAGTACAGGATAAGTAATGTAATGTATGTACACAGTGACCTCACCAGCAGAATAGTGAGTACAGCTCTGGGGTATAATACAGGATATAACTCAGGATCAGTACAGGATAAGTAATGTAATGTATGTACACAGTGATCTCACCAGCAGAATAGCGAGTACAGCTCTGGAGTATAATACAGGATATAACTCAGGATCAGTACAGGATAAGTAATGTATGTACACAGTGACCTCACCAGCAGAATAGTGAGTACAGCTCTGGAATATAATACAGGATATAACTCAGGATCAGTACAGGATAAGTAATGTAATGTATGTACACAGTGACCTCACCAGCAGAATAGTGAGTACAGCTCTGGGGTATAATACAGGATATTACTCAGGATCAGTACAGGATAAGTAATGTAATGTATGTACACAGTGACCTCACCAGCAGAATAGTGAGTGCAGCTCTGGGGTATAATACAGGATATAACTCGGGATCAGTACAGGATAAGTAATGTAATGTATGTACACAGTGACCTCACCAGCAGAATACTGAGTACAGCTCTGGAGTATAATACAGGATATAACTCGGGATCAGTACAGGATAAGTAATGTAATGTATGTACACAGTGACCTCACCAGCAGAATAGTGAGTGCAGCTCTGGAGTATAATACAGGATATAACTCAGGATCAGTACAGGATAAGTAATGTATGTACACAGTGACCTCACCAGCAGAATAGTGAGTACAGCTCTGGGGTATAATACAGGATATAACTCAGGATCAGTACAGGATAAGTAATGTAATGTATGTACACAGTGACCTCACCAGCAGAATAGTGAGTACAGCTCTGGAGTATAATACAGGATATAACTCAGGATCAGTACAGGATAAGTAATGTAATGTATGTGCACAGTGACCTCACCAGCAGAATAGTGAGTACAGCTCTGGAGTATAATAAAGGATATAACTCAGGATCAGTACAGGATAAGTAATGTAATGTATGTACACAGTGATCTCACCAGCAGAATAGTGAGTGCAGCTCTGGAGTATAATAAAGGATATAACTCAGGATCAGTACAGGATAAGTAATGTAATGTATGTACACAGTGATCTCACCAGCAGAATAGTGAGTGCAGCTCTGGAGTATAATAAAGGATATAACTCAGGATCAGTACAGGATAAGTAATGTAATGTATGTACACAGTGACCTCACCAGCAGAATAGTGAGTACAGCTCTGGGGTATAATACAGGATATAACTCAGGATCAGTACAGGATAAGTAATGTAATGTATGTACACAGTGACCTCACCAGCAGAATAGTGAGTACAGCTCTGGAGTATAATACAGGATATAACTCAGGGCCTGAGGAAGAAACTTGAGAACCTTGTCTTGACTGGAGGTAGTCGTGATGATATCTCCAGAGTGAAGTCCTTGTTGATGAAGTGCCAGTATGACAGACACGCATCTTTGGTTTTTGAGAGGGATTACGGGAAGTACCGCTCACCCGACCCTTACAGAAACTGCAAGATGTCAGTGAATAGTAAAATAGTCTCAGGACTGATTGATAGTACGGGATCCTTGAAAAGGTCCAGATCAGGGATCCTGGAGGTCGTCAGATCCTTCTACTCGCACCTCTTGGGAAGGAAGGATCTAGATCGAGATAAGGTATCAGCTTTCTTGGCTGAAACCATCCCTGAACTAGGAGTAGACCCCTCTCTTGACGTTTTGACAGAGATGATCCGGGAAGAGGAAGTCAGGATGGCTATTGATGGGCTTGCCCTCAAGAAGTCACCCGGTCCGGATGGCTTAACATCTGTCCAAAGGACACTTTGGTTCCCCTCTTGACTGGGGTTTTTAATGAGTGTCTATCCTCGGGCACTCTGCCAAAGTCAATGAGGAGGTCAGCGCTGATCATCCTGTCAAAGGGTAAAGACCCGTCCCACATTGAGAATTGGCGTCCCATAGCGCTTCTCAATGTGGACCGAAAGATTCTGGCAAAAGTGCTGTTTAACCGGCTGGTGGAGTTTGCACCCCGGCTCCTTTCGGGGGCTCAGCATTGCTCTGTTCCGGGCCGCAGTACATTTAGTGCTGTGCTCAGTGTCCGAGAGGCTGTGGAGCAGGGTAGGGCTGGCCACTGGAAGGGGTACTTGCTGTCCTTGGATCAGGCAAAAGCGTTTGATCGGGTTAACCATGAATACCTCTGGTCTGTTCTTCTGAGATATGGCCTGCCGGGGGGGTTTGTTGATTGGCTTAAGACCTTGTACGCAGGGGCAGAGAGTTTCCCGCTTGTGAATGGTTGGATTGGCCGCTCTTTTGAGGTTGGGTCTGGCGTCCGTCAGGGTTGTCCTTTGAGCCCGTTGCTGTACGTGTTTGCAATTGATCCTTTCCTTAGGAGGATTGATTGTGGACCGTTGGCGGGGGTGAGAATGGACCTGGCGGTGCCGGATTTGGCTCTGAGGGCGGTAGCGTATGCTGATGATGTCACCGTGTTTGTCTCCTCACAAGAGGAAGGCAGATGGGTGATGTCAGAGGTGGACCGCTACTCGGAGGCATCCGGGTCCAAGATCAACCGGGATAAGTGCGAGAGTCTCTGGCTGGGAGGGGGAGATCCTGGTTTTGATCTCCCGGACGCCCTTCCAGAGCCCCAGGAATCTGCAAAAGTTCTCGGCATCGAATTTGGCCAAGAGGATTACCCCAAACAAAACTGGGACAGCAGGCTTAAGATCGCCGCTCAGAAGGTGGATCAGTGGAAGGGTTGGTCTTTGACCCTCGGGGAAAGGGTTAACCTGATCAAAACATTCCTGCTCCCTTTACTGATATATCTGGGCAGTGTATGCATGTTGCCAGAACCTCTTTGGACCCGGGTCTACAGTGTGTTCTTCCAGATGTTATGGGGGAACAGACTGAACCTAGTGAAGAGGGAGGTTACTTACCGTACGAGGAGACTAGGGGGGTTGTGTATGGTCAACCCTGTGGTGTTCCTAGTGAATACCTTTCTTAAGACCAATATAGCAAACCTCTGGTCAGAGAGGGCTCCTCCGTGGGTATCCTCCTGTAGGGGATGGTTTTGGCCTTTCTTCCAGGAATGGGAGACAGGAGGGCAAGTGAAGGATCTTCGCACACCACACGGGCATCTCCCGGCTTACACTACCCCGGTTCTGAAGGTTATTCGTCGGTGGGGTCTGGGGATGTGGGAGATTAGGACTCTGTCGAGGAAATTCCTTGACAAGAGGGTCCTGTCTTCTCATTTCCAGAGGCCATTGGCGCTCAAGGACTGCCCAAGTCGGGATGTGGAGGTGGGTTTAGAGCTTTTGAATTCTATCAGGATCCCCTTGAAGTTTTGGGACTTGACTTGGCGCTGCTTCCATGGGAAACTGTGTGTGAGGGACAATCTGAAGTGCAGGAGCTCTGATGACTGGGGATGTCCCCGCGAAGAGTGTGGAGGCATGCTGGAAAGCATGGAGCATTTTCTGCTTCATTGTCCCTTTAACACAGAGGTTTACACCAGGGTGGGCGCTTCCATTGGTTGGCCTTGGCTGGCCAGTCTCTCCTATGCGGAATGGGCCTTCAGAAACCTTGGAGGCTGGGACCGGTGCACTTTATTCCTAGTCAGCTCAGTGGTTAGGTACTACACGTGGAACGCACGGTGTTTAGTGTCGACGCAGCGTAAAATCCTCCCTGTGGATGTGGTGGTTAGGAACATTCTCGGTGACCTGGTGAAGGTGCGTTCTCTGGAGTACGAGAGGCTGGGTGCTGGCAGGGCCTCTCGTCTATGGAGGGGCTCTGCCTTTAAAGTGCCTTAGCCTGTTGTCTCCCCCTGGTGGTGGGCTGATGCTGGCACATTAGTCTTTTTGTTTTGAGCAGTTGGTATATGGTAATATAGGGCTTTCAGGCACTGAACTTGAGCTTTAGGGGTTTGTTGTTTGGCTTATAGTGTTATATGTATTTGTTATTGTATTTATTGTTGTAGTCTATTTGTATACTTATGTATTGTATATATTGTTAGTCTGTGTATATTTTATGTAATGTATATATTGTATATATTGTGTGATGCCACCTGGGGTTTGGGTTTAGTTTAGGTTGGGTGGTGGGTTAAAAAGGGGGGAGGGGGTTTGTATGGGACTTTTATATATACAGAAAATCCTGGACTGGTTCATGGACGTCTGGTAACATGTACTGGGGGCATGGGATGCGGGACCAGCTCAGGGCCAAAAAAAATAAAAAATAAAAAAATAATAATAATAAAAAAATAAATAAAAAAAAGTGGTGTTATTTTGTTTGTGTTGGTTTTTATTATTTTGTATATATTATTATTGTTGTTGTTGTTATTCTTTTTGGTATATTACTGGTATTGGGTTTTTGGTATTGCAACTGGGCCAGGAAATTCACATTTAGTATTAGTGTATATAGTTTATTAGTATGGTATGGGTATTATGGGTATTATAGGAATATGTCTTTTGTAAATATTGTATATATTTGTTTGTGTGCAGGAATGAGTGTGGGGTGGACCGGTGTTGTATTTTATGCTATGGTGTTTGGTTTTATGATCGTTATATTGATATGTTCTGTCGGATATGATATGTTTATGTTTTGTAATTTTTTTTATTGTTATGTTTGAAATTTTAATAAAAGATCTACAGGATATAACTCAGCATCAGTACAGGATAAGTAATGTAATGTAACAGGGGATAAGATGTCTAGGGGCGGAGTACCCCTTTAAAGATGAATATTCATTAAGAATAAGGAAGTCTCACCTATTGTGACTTCGAAGTTAATCGGTTTGTCGCCGCTCTTGCGATCGATCATGGTGGCCTCCAAGAAAGCTCCGAAAAGAAAGAACTCCTCCATCTTTCCAGTGCAGTTCTGAGAAAATATCAGCAAAGAATGAAACAGTTAAACACAAAACTCAAATGATGCATGAACAACCAAACTTTATTGTGCCATCGACCCTGACAACTGGACATTGGTGCCAAATCTAACAAACAATGCAGGATAATAATAATAAATGGCGCGCCATTGGCTTACACGGGGCAGAGTTATATTTTGGCCACTAATTTAGAGCATAAATGTATGAAATCCTTACATCGGGCACTGGGGGCGCTCCTTCAACCTGCACATCCGTAGAACTGGTGAGCTCGGGAGAACTGGTGTCTAAAATCTCCACCGCGAGGCTCAATAGTAAGCGGGCACGGAAGGAGACCCCCTCTCCCAGCCCCTCGTTCAGATCCTGGTGTTCATCCATCAGAGTGTAATTTCGGGTGGAGCCGTACATGTTCACCCAGGCCGGGCCTAGCGTTGGGAGGAATCCTATAAGAGACAGAGTTGTGTCACATTCCAAGGTTCTCACCATAATGGGCAGCTTCTTATCTGGGCCACCCGGCCATCAGGAGATCAACTAGCAAACTGCACATGTCTATTAAAGGGGTATTAAAGGGGTACTCCTATGGAAAACAATTATTTATTTTTTTTTTTTTAAATCAACTGGTGCCAGAAAGTTAAACAGATTTGTAAATTACTTCTATTAAAAAATCTTAATCCTTCCAGTACTTATTAGCTGCTGAATACTACAGAGGAAATTCTTTTCTTTTTGGAACACAGAGCTTTCTACTGATATCATGACCACAGTGCTCTCTGCTGACATCTCTGTCCATTTTAGGAACTGTCCAGAGCAGCATATGTTTTCTATGGGGATTTTCTCCTACTCTGGCCAGTTCTTAAAATGGACAGAGATGTCAGCAGAGAGCACTGTGCTTGCGATGTCAGCAGAGAGCTCTGCGTTCCAAAAATAAAATAATTTCCTTTGTAGTATTCAGCAGCTAATAAGTACTGAAAGGATTAAGATTTTTTTTAATAGAAGTAATTTACAAATCTGTTAAACTTTTCCAACAGAGTACCCCTTGTAAATGTAAATTACTTCTATAAAAAAATATAAATCCTTCCAGTACTTATCAGCTGCTGTATGCTCCATAGAAAGTTATTTTCTTTTTTAATTTCCTTTCTGTCTGACCACATTGCTCTCTGCTGACACCTCTGTCCATGTCAGGAACTGTCCAGAGCAGGAGCAAATCCCCATATCAAACCTCTCCTGCTCTGGACAGTTCCTGAAATGGACAGAGGTGTCAGCAGAGAGCACTGTGGTCAGACAGAAAGGAAATTCTAAAAGAAAAGAACTTCCTGTGGAGCATACAGCAGCTGATAAGTAATGGAAGGATTACGATTTTTAAATAGAAGTAATTTACAAATCTGTTTAACGTTCTGGCACCAGTTGATTTAAAAAATTTTTTTTTCACCGGAGTACCCCTTTTAAAGAGACCCTCCGCACTGCAGGTGCTCCTGTGTTGGTCCTGTGGTAGTGTTCCTGTCCCCATTTAAAGTCCCTATCCATACCCTCTTTGTAGGTAACTGTTTCCCAACCAGTGTGCCTCCAGCTGTTGCAAAACTTCAACTCCCAGCATGCACGGACAGCCTTTGGCTGTCCGGGCATGCTGGGAGTTGTAGTTTTCAAACAGCTGGAGGCACACTGGTTGGGAAACACTGCTGTGGGTTTTTGGAATGTGGAGGAAATCAGGAGAACCTGGGGAAGCATTCGGAGAACCTATAAACTCTAGAGAGAAGTTCCAGTAGTCACAAATAGATAAAGGGGTATTCCGGTATCAGAAAATTGTATTTAAAAAAACAATTATCCTAAAATATATAACTTACTAATATAGTTTTATCACTAATTGTTCTGGTTTCAGCATGTTTTTGTGTCATTCCCCCCTGACAGGAAGTTGTGTAGCCCTTTCATTGTCAGTGTGGAGTTTTCTCTTAAGCTCCCTGGATCCTCCCTCTCTCCTAACAGGAAGTTGTGTAGTCCACTCATTGTCAGTGTGGAGTTTTCTCTTAAGATCCCTGGATCCTCCCTCTCTCCTAACAGGAAGTTGTGTAGTCCACTCATTGTCAGTGTGGAGTTTTCTCTTAAGATCCCTGGATCCTCCCTCTCTCCTAACAGGAAGTTTTGTAGTCCACTCATTGTCAGTGTGGAGTTTTCTCTGAAGCTCCCTGGATCCTCCCTATCTCCTGACAGAAAGTTTTGTCAGTGTGGTGTTGTCGCCAGCTGCCCAGCTCCTCCCTCTACCCTCACATTGTCAGAGTGGTGTTATCTCACCAGCTCCCCGTCTCCTCCCTCTCTCCTAACAGGAAGTTGTGTAGTCCACTCATTGTCAGTGTATCGTTGTCTCAGTAGTTCTCCGGCTCCTCCCTTTCTCCTGACAGGAAGTTGTGTAGTCCTCTCATTGTCAGTGTGGTGTTGTCTCACTAGCTCTCCGGCTCCTCCCTCTCTCCTGACAGGAAGTTGTATTGTCCTCACATTGTCAGTGTGGTGTTGTCTCAGCAGCTCCCCGACTCTACCCTCTCTCCTAAGAAGTTGTGTAGTCCTCTCATTGTCAGTGTATCATTGTCTCAGTAGCTCCCCAGCTCCTCCCTATTTCCTGACAGGAAGTTGTGTAGTCCTCTCATTGTCAGTGTGTCGTTATCTCAGTAGCTCTCTGACTCCTCCCTCTCTCCTGCCAGGAAGTTGTATAGTCCTCTCATTATCAGTGTGGTGTTGTCTCCAGATCCCCGACTCCTCTATCTCTCCTGACAGGAAGTTGTGTAGTCCTCTCATTGTCAGTGTGTCATTGTCTCAGTAGCCATCTGACTCCTCCCTCTCTCCTGCCAGGAAGTTGTATAGTCCTCTCATTGTCAGTGTGGTGTTGTCTCCAGATCCCCGACTACTCCCTCTCTCCTGACAGGAAGTTGTTTAGTCCTCTCATTGTCAGTGTATCGTTGTCTCAGTAGCTCCCCGGCTCCTCCCTACCTCCTGGCAGTAAGTTGTGTAGTCCTCTCATTGTCAGTGTATCGTTGTCTCAGTAGCTCCCCGGCTCCTCCCTACCTCCTGGCAGTAAGTTGTGTAGTCCTCTCATTGTCAGTGTGTTGTCTCCAGATCCCCGACTCCTCCCTCTCTCCTGACAGGAAGTTGTTTAGTCCTCTCATTGTTAGTGTGGTTCTCCCTGGCTCCTCCTCTTCCTGGACAAACCTCTGCTCTCTCATGAGGTGTGGCTGGATCTTGTCTCTGAGCTCCGCCCCCTGAGTGATGTCATCACCTCTGACCAGCCCCTACATCACTCTCCCATTGTCATATATACATATATATATATATTTACTGTGACATTTAGGGAAGAAGGAGGTGGGGCTCCTGTTTATAGCTGATCCCTAATTCTACTACATTGGGATAGGAATAAATGTCTCTACAGAGAAGTTTAGAATTTTAGCAGCCACCAGAAAACGTTTCCAGCTAGAACCTTCTTGTGATTGTGGGTGTGCCTGTGACTACTCATTTACATAAAGGGCAGGGCCGACCTCAGCACTACAGTAGAACCGATGCTTGATCTTTTCTCTCCATAGACATTGGCTTAGACTGTGTCGTTACCTTTGTCGCCCTCGTTGGAGATCTTGCGCAGGTCGATGAAGTGGGTCCCGATGGCCACATCGTTCACCTTGTCCGAGTCCCTGATCTGGATCTTCATTCTTTTACACAGAGGTGGAAACATCTCGGTGAATATGATCTGCTCATTCCACATGGGCTCGTAGCTGCTCTTCTGTACTGACGTCTTACCCTGCCGGGGAGGAGAAGAAGGTGTTAAAACATCTGCAATCACTTCTGACTATTAATTATATTTCTTTACAGATTTATAGGGAGAAAAAGCCATTTCTAATGGTTTGACGGGTTAGTGACCCCTAGGCCACCAGGTATATCAGAGGCAATATTATTATTAGCCATGTGCCACGAATAATTAACCCCCCAGACACCAGGGGTAGTATCATTCAATTATTGGACAACAATGATGGAATAATTAACCCTCCAGACACCAGGAATGGAATTAATACCCTGCTGGTCTCCAGGGATGGACTTATTAACCCACTGGACACCAGGAACAGAATTATTAACCAACTAGACACCAGGGAAGGAGTTATTACCCAACAGGGATAGAATTGTTATCCCACCAGGGATGGAATAATTACCCCCCCCCCCCCCCCACACACACACATCAGCGATATAATTATTAACCCACCAGACATTAGGGATGGAATAATTATCCCCCAGACACCAGGGGTATAGTTATCAAAGCAATGTACACCAGTGATATTATTATAAACACACTGGACACCAGGGATAGAATTGTTAATCCACTGGACACCAGGGATAGAATTATTAACCCACTGGACACCAGGGATAGAATTATTAATCCACTGGACACCAGGGATAGAATTATTAATCCACTGGACACCAGGGATAGAATTATTAACCCACTGGACACCAGGGATAGAATTATTAATCCACTGGACACCAGGGATAGAATTATTAATCCACTGGACACCAGGGATAGAATTATTAATCCACTGGACACCAGGGATAGAATTATTAATCCACTGGACACCAGGGATAGAATTATTAATCCACTGGACACCAGGGATAGAATTATTAATCCACTGGACACCAGGGATAGAATTATTAATCCACTGGACACCAGGGATAGAATTATTAATCCACTGGACACCAGGGATAGAATTATTAATCCAGTGGACATCAGGAATAGAATTGTTAATCCACTGGACACCAGGGATAGAATTATTACCCTGCTGGTCTCCAGGGATGGAATTATTAACCCACCAGATACTAAGGAGAGAATTAAGAACCCACTGGACACCAGGGGTGGAAGTTGAAATGGTATCTGTGATGCACTAGAAGCTGAAATTACATTTTTTTTAACCCTATTCTGAAATTGAGTTTGTCACCAGGGATACTGTCCAACTGACTGACCCATAAGGGATAAGTTAAGGGACAGGTCAGAATTGGCGCATCGTGAACTTAGCACAGAATTGAACCCTGGTCCTCCCCACCAATGCATAAAATATATATTGTAAGTTCAGCACAGGGACATCAGTAATAATAGGAAATCTAATAGGGAATATTGGGGTTCTTCAGTCACAAATGTGTCCCCCGCCACAGGTCTACGCAATTGTTATCATGCCTATCACGCTTTATCCACAAGGTGGCGCTCCTGGCTCATTCCCACGTTTAATAATTAATCGATGCTTTAGACACATTTTAACTCTCGGTGGTTTATCTATCTGACAACATAAAAAATCCTCATCAATCCCTCCCAGGAATACCAGTCGACTTCATGAATTGCTAAAACCACTTCCAGTGCCAGAGTTAATTTATCAAAAAAATAAAAAAAAAACGGCGTCAGACTTGTTCTAGTAAAATTTAGCTTTATGGGTTCATTTAGGAAACGGCGCTATCTGGTGACATTATTAAGACGAGCGCGGCTTCCTGCCCCGGACTGTCGGCTCGCAGCTACACGGATAGGAAGTAATCGCTTCTGTCAGGATAGGGATATTTCGGCTTTTATTAAAGCCATTACTCTTCACCGTTCTTCCTGTTCTTGCCGTAAAGTGATGACGGATGAGAATTAGGCGGGAAAATATTGTGAAAAATGAGAATGGCTGAACACAAAGGGGTTAAAGTAACTCTCCAGACCGAGCCGTAATAACCCAGGCGGCTTTACGACAAGACTCGCATGAATAATACATGTGTTTTTATGCACTTATTGTGCTGGTAAAGTGGTAAAAATGATTAATTTCGCCTTTTTTAAGCCTTAGTGGGCGGAGTCTCTTTAAACACTGCTGTTAGCTGACATATAACGGCACTTGGGGTCACATGATTTAGTGGGTGTGGTTTCATTTCAGAAAGCATGCCAAAAATGAGCTGATAAATGTAGCTAAACCCAACCAGTGTGCCTCCAGCTGTTACCCCTTGGCTGTCTAAGAATGATGGGGTTTGTAGTTTAGCAACAGATGGAGGTTCGCTGTTGCTAAACTACAACTCCCATCATTCCCAGAGATTCAGAAGACTGTGATGTTCCTTTAAATCAGTGTTCTCCAACCTATGGAGAACCAAAGTCTGGAGAACATTGCTTTAGATCAGTGTTTCCCAACTGGTGTGCCTCCAGCTGTTGCAAAACTACAACTCCCATCATTCCCAGTGATTCAGAAGACTGTGATGTTCCTTTAAATCAGTGTTCTCCAACCTATGGAGAACCAAAGTCTGGAGAACATTGCTTTAGATCAGTGTTTCCCAACTAATGTGCCTCCAGCTGTTGCAAAACTACAACCCCAATCGTTCCCAGACAGCCAAGGGCTGTCTGGTAATGATGGGGGCTGTAGT
This sequence comes from Hyla sarda, assembly GCF_029499605.1. Lineage (NCBI taxonomy): Eukaryota > Metazoa > Chordata > Amphibia > Anura > Hylidae > Hyla > Hyla sarda. The sequence continues at coordinate 7,223,685 of NC_079191.1, forward strand.
TTAGCAACAGATGGAGGTTCGCTGTTGCTAAACTACAACTCCCATCATTCCCAGTGATTCAGAAGACTGTGATGTTCCTTTAAATCAGTGTTCTCCAACCTGTGGAGAACCAAAGTCTGGAGAACATTGCTTTAGATCAGTGTTTCCCAACTGGTGTGCCTCCAGCTGTTGCAAAACTACAACTCCCATCATTCCCAGTGATTCAGAAGACTGTGATGTTCCTTTAAATCAGTGTTCTCCAACCTATGGAGAACTACAGTCTGGAGAACATTGCTTTAGATCAGTGTTTTCCAACTAGTGTGCCTCCAGCTGTTGCAAAACTACAACCCCCATCGTTCCCAGAAAGCCAAGGGCTGTCTGGTAATGATGGGGGCTGTAGTTTAGCAACAGATGGAGGTTCGCTGTTGCTAAACTGCAACTCCCATCATTCCCAGAGATTCAGAAGACTGTAATGTTCCTTTAAATCAGTGTTCTCCAACCTGTGGAGAACCAAAGTCTGTAGAACATTGCTTTAGATCAGTGTTTCCCAACTAGTGTGCCTCCAGCTGTTGCTAAACTACAACTCCCATCATTCCCAGTGATTCAGAAGACTGTGATGTTCCTTTAAATCAGTGTTCTCCAACCTGTGGAGAACTACAGTCTGGAGAACATTGCATTAGATCAGTGTTTTCCAACTAGTGTGCCTCCAGCTAATGCAAAACTACAACCCCCATCGTTCCCAGAAAGCCAAGGGCTGTCTGGTAATGATGGGGGCTGTAGTTTAGCAACAGATGGAGGTTCGCTGTTGCTAAACTACAACTCCCATCATTCCCAGAGATTCAGAAGACTGTAATGTTCCTTTAAATCAGTGTTCTCCAACCTGTGGAGAACCAAAGTCTGTAGAACATTGCTTTAGATCAGTGTTTCCCAACTAGTGTGCCTCCAGCTGTTGCTAAACTACAACTCCCATCATTCCCAGTGATTCAGAAGACTGTGATGTTCCTTTAAATCAGTGTTCTTCAACCTGTGGAGAACCAAAGTCTGGAGAACATTGCTTTAGATCAGTGTTTCCCAACTAGTGTGCCTCCAGCTGTTGCAAAACTACAACTCCCATCATTCCCAGTGATTCAGAAGACTGTGATGTTCCTTTAAATCAGTGTTCTCCAACCTGTGAAGAACAAAAGTCTGGAGAACATTGCTTTAGATCAGTGTTTCCCAACTAGTGTGCCTCCAGCTGTTGCAGAACTACAACTCCCAGCATGCCCGGACAGCCTTCGGCTGTCCGGGCATGCTGGAAGTTGTGGTTTTGCAACAGCTGGAGGCACACTGGTTGGGAGACACTGACCTAAGAGGATGGCGTCATAGGTTGCAGCAATGTCAACCTCTAGACCCGAGAATGGCGCAAAACTTTTCCTATATGGGCTATTAAGGGTACAATCACTCTATGGAATTGTCGGAATTCCGTCCATACTGCAAAATTTCAGCGGTGGAAAATCACGTTAATTCTTTAGGCGGAATTACTCACGGACCGGATTGCCACCGATGGTAATGGTGCAGGTCCTTGCGGTCCTAGCGCCAAAGGATGTCGGTGGAAGCCGCTCTGACGGAATCTCCAAACACAATTCTGCGTGGAAATTCCGTGGTGCGAACATATCCCAAGGCCATGTTCACACGGTGGAATTTCTGAGCGGAATCCGACGAAAATATTTGGACCAGTTGTTTTCAATTGGATCCTGTTACAGCAGGCAGAATTTCCACCGCAAATGTATCCGCCGTGGAAATTCTGAAATTCAGCTCTGTGGAATTTGCTCCGAAATGCATTGCCGTCTATGGAGACGGCGCATTTCCAAGCAGTCCTGGAGCAGGAAGAACAAGCAAACTTGCTGAATATCTGTCCGTGTTTTCCGGGCGGAAACTTCGCAAACTTTCTGTTGTGTGAACATAACCAAAAGGCATCTGGATATCATAGAGAGGTCCCTCTAAAACCCAGAGAAGGGCTTTATTAGGAAACAGCAGCTCCGCTTTAGAGAACAAATAGGGGGCAATGTTTTCATTAGGGAAGATTTTGGCGTGATGCAAAACCTGCTGCGCAAAATGTGAATTTTTTTCGAATTGCTGCGCAAAATGTATTATTTATAAATTTGTACAAGTAACAGGAAGCCCCTGGATAGTGCAAAAATTAATAAATAAATAAATAAAATTAAGAAAAACAAAAAAAGGGTGAAAAGTTGAGACACATATTCCTACGCCACATTACGCCGGGAGTACATTCGTGGAAAAAAATAAGCCAGCGCAGACCACATAAAAATAGCGCAAAATCAGATGGCAATTTTGGCAAGTCAATGCGCAAAATAAAAAGGCTGCGTAAACAATTTCACAGTTGCGCGCGAATTAAAGGGATTGTCCATGAATAGAAAAACGCACTTTATTTTTTCCAAAAACAGAGCTACCCCTGTCCTCAGATTGGTATTACAACTTGGCTCCATTCACTTCAAAGGAATTGAGCTGCAATAATACATGCAACCTGAGAACAGGGGTGGTGCTGTTTTGGGAAGAAATCAGCTCTGTATTTCTATTCCTGGATAATCCTTTTAGAGGGGTACTCCAGTAAAAAAACTTTTTTCATACCAACTGGCTCCAGAAAGTTAAACAGATTTGTAAATGACTTTTATTAAAAAAAAATCTTAATCCTTCCAGTACTTATCAGCTGCTGACGTTGAGTCATTCTTTTCTGTCTGGCCACAGTGCTCTCTGCTGACACCTCTGTCTGTTTAAGGAATTGTCCAGAGTAGGAGCAAATCCCCATAGCAAACCTCTCCTGAGACAGACAGACAGCTGTCAGCAGAGAGCACTGTGGTCAGACAGAAAAGAACAACTCAACTTCAGCAGCTGATAAGTACTGGAAGGATTAATATTTTTTTAATACAAGTCATTTACAAATCTGTTTAACTTTCTGGAGCCAGTTGATATGAAGAAAATATATATATATATATATATATATATTTTTTTTTTTACTGGAATACCCCTTTAAAAAAATTGCCCACCAAGCTTACGTATACAGTACATCCATTCATCTGAATGGGAACCATGTAATACCACATTTTTCCTGTAGTGGCCGCTGTAGCGCTATGCAGTAGCTGATCGCCAGGATCGCAATGGTTCAATATTTTTTTTACCTTTTGCCCTGCGAAGGAGACTTGAACATAGGGATCTACTAGGTCTTTGTTTTCTCCAATCAGAGCTTTCTTCACGTTGGCCATGATGCTAGTGTTCATTCGCGGTAGACCCTCGGCCCGGTAGATCTTGATATAGAATCGGGCCCACTGACGCTCTGGAGGAACCCCGTCTGGAAGGAGCAGGTTCCTGAGGAGGAGATAAGAGTCACAGCGTTGGTTTCTCGGTATCAGAAGAATGGAGGTCAGGCCGCTATAAAGTGATATTGGACGTTAGTTCTGTATTGGGTGATGCCTTTGGTTGTCGGGGCATGCTGGGAGTTGTAGTTTTGCAACAGCTGGAGGCACTCTGGTTGGAAAACACTGCTACAGACCACGAGTGGTGTGCAATAGTCCTACACCTTCAATATCTGTCAGGAACATACTCCTGATTCGCTTGTATGCAATGCACACTCATCTTGGCTGTGCATGCCATGTCCTTTTAAAGGGGTACTCCGGTGGAAAACTTTTTTTTTTTTTTTTTGTAAATCAACTGATGCCAGAAAGTTAAACAGTTGTCCAGAGCAGCATATGTTTTCTATGGGGATTTTCTCCTACTCTGGACAGTTCTTAAAATGGACAGAGATGTCAGCAGAGAGCACTGTGCTCGTGATGTCAGCAAAGAGCTCTTTGCTAATAAGTGTGTAGCGAATAAGTACTGGAAGGATTAAGATTTTTAAAACATTTTAGAATTTTTTTTTTTCTAAATCAATTGCGGCCAGAAAGTTAAACAGATTTGTAAATTGCTTCTATTTAAAAATCTTAATCCTTCCAGTACTTATCAGCTGTTATATGCTAAACAGGAAGTTCTTTTCTTTTTGAATTTCCTTTCTACTCTCCGCTGACACCATTTTAGGAACTGTCCAGAGTAGAAGCAAATCCCCATAGCAAACCTATCCTGCTCTGGACAGTTCCTGAAAGGGACAGAGGTGTCAGCAGAGAGCACTGTGGTCAGACAGAAAGGAAATTCAAAAAGAAAAGAACTTCCTTTGGATCAGACAGCAGCTGATAAGTACTGGAAGGATTAAGATTTTTTAATAGAAGTAATTTACAAATCTTTTTAAGTTTTCCACCGGAGTACCCCTTTAAACCAGTTTTTTCCAACCAAGGTGCCTCCAGCTGTTGCAAAACTACAACTCCCAGCATGCCCGGACAGCCAAAGGCTGTCCGGGCATGCTGGGAGTTGTAGTTTTGCAGAATCTGTAGAGATGTTTGTTCCGTTCAGTTGTCTCAGGAATGAGAGATGTTGTTTCTTGCTCGTTCTCGCGTTCGCCGCAGCGTTGGCGGAGGCTCCCAGGCGTCTTCCAGCCTTCGCTTTGATGTGCGTCTATTAAAAGCTCCTGTCTCTCCTGAATATCTCCGGAGATAATGATGGCGGCACGTACAATACTGACGGGCCGCGACTTATAGGGGGGCACTCTCTCAATTAAAAGGCTAAAAGGCGTTACCCGGGATAAAAAAAAATAAAATAAAACAAACAAACATGGCTGCTCTATCTCAAGAAACAGCAGCCCCCACTGAGATGTGATGGCCACCATAGCTCCCATTGACTTCAATAGAGTTTAGCTGCAGTACCACACGTAACCAGGTGTGGTGCTGTTTTTGGAAGAAAGCAACCTGTTTTTTCTAATCCAGTATAGCGCTGGACTCTAAACACACATCCCGACTATGCTGTCTAGGCAGAGTGTAGCTAACGGCTGTCCGGGCATGCTGGGAATTGTAGTTTTGCAACCTCTGAAGGGCCACAGAAGACCATTGCTATAGGGGGTGCAGAGGGAGCAGAGGCACTTAGGCCCTGGTGCCATTTAAAGGGGTACTCCGGTGGAAAACTTTTTTTTTTATTTTTATTTTTTTATATCAACTGGCGCCAGAAAGTTAAACAGATTTGTAAATGATTTCTATTAAAAATCTTAATCCTTCCAGTACTTATTAGCTGCTAAATACTACAGAGAAAATTATTTTCTTTTTGGAACACAGAGCTCTCTGCTGACATCACGAGCACAGTGCTCTCTGCTGACATCTCTGTCCATTTTAGGAACTGTCCAGAGCAGCATATGTTTGCTATGGGGATTTTCTCCTACTCTAGACAGTTCCTAAAATGGACAGAGATGTCAGCAGAGAGCACTGTGGTCATGATGTCAGCAGAGAGCTCTGTGGTCAGACAGAAAGGAAATTCTAAAAGAAAATAACTTCCTCTGTAGTATACAGCAGCTGATAAGTACTGGAAGGATTTAGATTTTTTTCAATTGAAGTAATTTACAAATCTGTTTAACTTTCTGGCACCAGTAGATTTAAAAAAAATTTAATGTTATCCAGTGGAGTACCCCTTTAATAAAGGGACCCGCCCAATTATCATTAGTGGGTTACAATGAGTCAGTGAGAGTAAACGTGGTTCTTAAATTGCATCTTTATGGCGCAGTTCGCTTGCTGCCCTCTAGTCTTTGAATGCGCTGCTTGTGAGAACTTTTTATGACTTGTGTAATCCAGCCTATCTTGTCTCCAGCAGCATCACATTTACGGTCATTGACTCATTATAACCCACTATAGGTAATGGGGAGAACCTTATGGAACAGGCAGGTCTGCAGACTGTTGGGGTAAGTACAGTAAACTAGGACACCGCTCGAAAGATTCCATGCGTAGATCACAGCTTTATCAACTCTTTGCTCACAAGCGGGGGCGGACCTTAGGTGTGATTCCCGTTTGGTGTTCGCCACAGAGTAGAGGGCGTCAAAAGTGAACTGCGCCGTAGAGAAGCACTCTGGGATACCGTGAGATTCCATCTGGTTTATTGCATCCGGATGTAAGTTGCTTGTGAGAACTTTTTATGACTTGTGTAATCCAGCCTATCTTGTCTCCAGCAGCATCACATTTACTGCCATTGACTCACTGTGGTCGGCCCCCCACCAATCAGACATAGATCATTACGGTAAATGTCATCTATCATCAGGTTTAGTAATGTAATAACCCGATCTCAAATCCCCCCCCCCCCCCTCCCCCTCACATGTTCCGCTTCCCGCTCCAGGTTATGTAGGAGCCTCTCGTTTTAATTAAAAGATAATAAAGGAATGAAATCTCTTTTAATCTTCCCGTGTCCTCAGGAGATCCCCATTACTGCAGCGGATGGATGTGACGGGGTTAACTGTATATAACTGTATGTATCCTATATCTGTATATGTGGTATATAGCGCCTCACCCCTCACTGTATATATAATATATCTGTATATGTGGTATATAGCACCTCACCCCTCACTGTATATATAATATATCTGTATATGTGGTATAGAGAACCTCCCCCCTCACTGTATATATAATATATCTGTATATGTGGTATATAGCACCTCACCCCTCACTGTATATATAATATAACTGTATATGTGGTATATAGCACCTCACCCCTCACTGTATATATAATATATCTGTATATGTGGTATATAGCACCTCACCCCTCACTGTATATATAATATATCTGTATATGTGGTATAGAGAACCTCCCCCCTCACTGTATATATAATATATCTGTATATATGGTATATAGATCCTCACCCCTCACTGTATATATAATATATCTGTATGTGTGGTATAGAGAACCTCCCCCCTCACTGTATATATAATATATGTGTATATGTGGTATATAGAACCTCACCCCTCACTGTATATATAATATATCTGTATATGTGGTATATAGAACCTCCCCCTCACTGTATATATAATATATCTGTATATGTGGTATATAGCACCTCACCCCTCACTGTATATATAATATATCTGTATATGTGGTATATAGCACCTCACCCCTCACTGTATATATAATATATCTGTATATGTGGTATAGAGAACCTCCCCCCTCACTGTATATATAATATATCTGTATATGTGGTATATAGCACCTCACCCCTCACTGTATATATAATATATCTGTATATGTGGTATAGAGAACCTCCCCCCTCACTGTATATATAATATATCTGTATATGTGGTATATAGCACCTCACCCCTCACTGTATATATAATATATCTGTATATGTGGTATAGAGAACCTCCCCCCTCACTGTATATATAATATATCTGTATATGTGGTATATAGCACCTCACCCCTCACTGTATATATAATATATCTGTATATGTGGTATATAGCACCTCCCCCCTCACTGTATATATAATATATCTGTATATGTGGTATATAGCACCTCCCCCCTCACTGTATATATAATATATCTGTATATGTGGTATATAGCACCTCACCCCTCACTGTATATATAATATATCTGTATATGTGGTATATAGAACCTCCCCCTCACTGTATATATAATATATCTGTATATGTGGTATATAGCACCTCACCCCTCACTGTATATATAATATATCTGTATATGTGGTATATAGAACCTCACCCCTCACTGTATATATAATATATCTGTATATGTGGTATATAGCACCTCACCCCTCACTGTATATATAATATATCTGTATATGTGGTATATAGCACCTCACCCCTCACTGTATATATAATATATCTGTATATGTGGTATATAGAACCTCACCCCTCACTGTATATATAATATATCTGTATATGTGGTATATAGAACCTCACCCCTCACTGTATATATAATATATCTGTATATGTGGTATATAGCACCTCACCCCTCACTGTATATATAATATATCTGTATATGTGGTATAGAGAACCTCCCCCCTCACTGTATATATAATATATCTGTATATGTGGTATATAGCACCTCACCCCTCACTGTATATATAATATATCTGTATATGTGGTATAGAGAACCTCCCCCCTCACTGTATATATAATATATCTGTATATGTGGTATATAGCACCTCACCCCTCACTGTATATATAATATATCTGTATATGTGGTATATAGCACCTCACCCCTCACTGTATATATAATATATCTGTATATATGGTATATAGAACCTCACCCCTCACTGTATATTTAATATATCTGTATATGTGGTATATAGCACCTCACCCCTCACTGTATATATAATATATCTGTATATATGGTATATAGATCCTCACCCCTCACTGTATATATAATATATCTGTATATGTGGTATATAGCACCTCACCCCTCACTGTATATATAATATATCTGTATATGTGGTATATAGCACCTCACCCCTCACTGTATATATAATATATCTGTATATATGGTATAGAGAACCTCACTGTATATATAATATATCTGTATATGTGGTATATAGCACCTCACTGTATATATAATATATCTGTATATATGGTATAGGGATCCTCACCCCTCACTGTATATATAATATATCTGTATATATGGTATATAGATCCTCACCCCTCACTGTATATATAATATATCTGTATATATGGTATATAGATCCTCACCCCTCACTGTATATATAATATATCTGTATATGTGGTATAGAGAACCTCCCCCCTCACTGTATATATAATATATCTGTATATGTGGTATATAGCGCCTCACCCCTCACTGTATATATAATATATCTGTATATGTGGTATATAGAACCTCACCCCTCACTGTATATATAATATATCTGTATATATGGTATAGGGATCCTCACCCCTCACTGTATATATAATATATCTGTATATATGGTATAGGGATCCTCACCCCTCACTGTATATATAATATATCTGTATATATGGTATATAGAACCTCACCCCTCACTGTATATTTAATATATCTGTATATGTGGTATATAGCACCTCACCCCTCACTGTATATATAATATATCTGTATATATGGTATATAGATCCTCACCCCTCACTGTATATATAATATATCTGTATATGTGGTATATAGCACCTCACCCCTCACTGTATATATAATATATCTGTATATGTGGTATATAGCACCTCACCCCTCACTGTATATATAATATATCTGTATATATGGTATAGAGAACCTCACTGTATATATAATATATCTGTATATGTGGTATATAGCACCTCACTGTATATATAATATATCTGTATATATGGTATAGGGATCCTCACCCCTCACTGTATATATAATATATCTGTATATATGGTATATAGATCCTCACCCCTCACTGTATATATAATATATCTGTATATATGGTATATAGATCCTCACCCCTCACTGTATATATAATATATCTGTATATGTGGTATAGAGAACCTCCCCCCTCACTGTATATATAATATATCTGTATATGTGGTATATAGCGCCTCACGCCTCACTGTATATATAATATATCTGTATATGTGGTATATAGAACCTCACCCCTCACTGTATATATAATATATCTGTATATATGGTATAGGGATCCTCACCCCTCACTGTATATATAATATATCTGTATATATGGTATAGGGATCCTCACCCCTCACTGTATATATAATATATCTGTATATATGGTATAGAGAACCTCACCCCTCACTGTATATATAATATATCTGTATATGTGGTATATAGCACCTCACCCCTCACTGTATATATAATATATCTGTATATGTGGTATATAGAACCTCACCCCTCACTGTATATATAATATATCTGTATATGTGGTATATAGCACCTCACCCCTCACTGTATATATAATATATCTGTATATGTGGTATATAGCACCTCACCCCTCACTGTATATATAATATATCTGTATATGTGGTATATAGAACCTCACCCCTCACTGTATATATACTATATCTGTATATGTGGTATATAGAACCTCACCCCTCACTGTATATATAATATATCTGTATATGTGGTATATAGAACCTCCCCCTCACTGTATATATAATATATCTGTATATGTGGTATATAGAACCTCACCCCTCACTGTATATATAATATATCTGTATATGTGGTATATAGCACCTCACCCCTCACTGTATATATAATATATCTGTATATGTGGTATATAGCACCTCACCCCTCACTGTATATATAATATATCTGTATATGTGGTATATAGCACCTCACCCCTCACTGTATATATAATATATCTGTATATGTGGTATATAGAACCTCACCCCTCACTGTATATATAATATATCTGTATATGTGGTATATAGAACCTCACCCCTCACTGTATATATAATATATCTGTATATGTGGTATATAGAACCTCCCCCTCACTGTATATATAATATATCTGTATATGTGGTATATAGAACCTCACCCCTCACTGTATATATAATATATCTGTATATGTGGTATATAGAACCTCCCCCTCACTGTATATATAATATATCTGTATATGTGGTATATAGAACCTCCCCCTCACTGTATATATAATATATCTGTATATGTGGTATATAGATCCTCACCCCTCACTGTATATATAATATATCTGTATATATGGTATAGAGAACCTCACCCCTCACTGTATATATAATATATGTGTATATGTGGTATATAGCACAACACCCCTCACTGTATATATAATATATCTGTATATGTGGTATATAGCACCTCACCCCTCACTGTATATATAATATATCTGTATATGTGGTATATAGAACCTCACCCCTCACTGTATATATAATATATCTGTATATGTGGTATATAGAACCTCACCCCTCACTGTATATATAATATATCTGTATATGTGGTATATAGAACCTCCCCCTCACTGTATATATAATATATCTGTATATGTGGTATATAGAACCTCACCCCTCACTGTATATATAATATATCTGTATATGTGGTATATAGCACCTCACCCCTCACTGTATATATAATATATCTGTATATGTGGTATATAGAACCTCCCCCTCACTGTATATATAATATATCTGTATATGTGGTATATAGAACCTCCCCCTCACTGTATATATAATATATCTGTATATGTGGTATATAGAACCTCCCCCTCACTGTATATATAATATATCTGTATATGTGGTATATAGATCCTCACCCCTCACTGTATATATAATATATCTGTATATATGGTATATAGAACCTCACCCCTCACTGTATATATAATATATCTGTATATGTGGTATATAGCACCTCCCCCCTCACTGTATATATAATATATCTGTATATATGGTATAGAGAACCTCACCCCTCACTGTATATATAATATATGTGTATATGTGGTATATAGCACAACACCCCTCACTGTATATATAATATATCTGTATATGTGGTATATAGAACCTCACCCCTCACTGTATATATAATATATCTGTATATGTGGTATATATAGATCCTCACCCCTCACTGTATATATAATATATCTGTATATGTGGTATATAGAACCTCACCCCTCACTGTATATATAATATATCTGTATATGTGGTATATAGCACCTCACCCCTCACTGTATAAATAATATATCTGTATATGTGGTATATAGAACCTCCCCCTCACTATATATATAATATATCTGTATATGTGGTATATAGAACCTCACCCCTCACTGTATATATAATATATCTGTATATGTGGTATATAGAACCTCACCCCTCACTGTATATATAATATATCTGTATATGTGGTATATAGCACCTCACCCCTCACTGTATATATAATATATCTGTATATGTGGTATATAGAACCTCACCCCTCACTGTATATATAATATATCTGTATATGTGGTATATAGATCCTCACCCCTCACTGTATATATAATATATGTGTATACGTGGTATATAGCACCTCACCCCTCACTGTATATATAATATATCTGTATATATGGTATAGAGAACCTCACCCCTCACTGTATATATAATATATCTGTATATGTGGTATATAGCACCTCACCCCTCACTGTATATATAATATATCTGTATATGTGGTATATAGCACCTCACCCCTCACTGTATATATAATATATCTGTACATATGGTATATAGAACCTCACCCCTCACTGTATATATAATATATCTGTATATATGGTATAGAGAACCTCCCCCCTCACTGTATATATAATATATCTGTATATATGGTATATAGATCCTCACCCCTCACTGTATATATAATATATCTGTATATGTGGTATATAGCACCTCACCCCTCACTGTATATATAATATATCTGTATATATGGTATATAGATCCTCACCCCTCACTGTATATATAATATATCTGTATATGTGGTATATAGCACAACACCCCTCACTGTATATTTAATATATCTGTATATGTGGTATATAGATCCTCACCCCTCACTGTATATATAATATATCTGTATATGTGGTATATAGCACAACACCCCTCACTGTATATATAATATATCTGTATATATGGTATAGAGAACCTCACTGTATATATAATATATCTGTATATGTGGTATATAGATCCTCACCCCTCACTGTATATATAATATATCTGTATATGTGGTATATAGATCCTCACCCCTCACTGTATATATAATATATCTGTATATGTGGTATATAGATCCTCACCCCTCACTGTATATATAATATATCTGTATATGTGGTATATAGAACCTCACCCCTCACTGTATATATAATATATCTGTATATGTGGTATATAGCACCTCACCCCTCACTGTATATATAATATATCTGTATATGTGGTATATAGAACCTCACCCCTCACTGTATATATAATATATCTGTATATGTGGTATATAGCACCTCACCCCTCACTGTATATATAATATATCTGTATATGTGGTATATAGAACCTCACCCCTCACTGTATATATAATATATCTGTATATGTGGTATATAGATCCTCACCCCTCACTGTATATATAATATATGTGTATACGTGGTATATAGCACCTCACCCCTCACTGTATATATAATATATCTGTATATATGGTATAGAGAACCTCACCCCTCACTGTATATATAATATATCTGTATATGTGGTATATAGCACCTCACCCCTCACTGTATATATAATATATCTGTACATATGGTATATAGAACCTCACCCCTCACTGTATATATAATATATCTGTATATATGGTATAGAGAACCTCCCCCCTCACTGTATATATAATATATCTGTATATATGGTATATAGATCCTCACCCCTCACTGTATATATAATATATCTGTATATGTGGTATATAGCACCTCACCCCTCACTGTATATATAATATATCTGTATATATGGTATATAGATCCTCACCCCTCACTGTATATATAATATATCTGTATATGTGGTATATAGCACAACACCCCTCACTGTATATTTAATATATCTGTATATGTGGTATATAGATCCTCACCCCTCACTGTATATATAATATATCTGTATATGTGGTATATAGCACAACACCCCTCACTGTATATATAATATATCTGTATATATGGTATAGAGAACCTCACTGTATATATAATATATCTGTATATGTGGTATATAGATCCTCACCCCTCACTGTATATATAATATATCTGTATATGTGGTATATAGATCCTCACCCCTCACTGTATATATAATATATCTGTATATGTGGTATATAGATCCTCACCCCTCACTGTATATATAATATATCTGTATATGTGGTATATAGAACCTCACCCCTCACTGTATATATAATATATCTGTATATGTGGTATATAGCACCTCACCCCTCACTGTATATATAATATATCTGTATATGTGGTATATAGAACCTCACCCCTCACTGTATATATAATATATCTGTATATGTGGTATATAGCACCTCACCCCTCACTGTATATATAATATATCTGTATATGTGGTATATAGAGAACCTCACCCCTCACTGTATATATAATATATCTGTATATGGGGTATATAGAACCTCACCCCTCACTGTATATATAATATATCTGTATATATGGTATATAGCACCTCACCCCTCACTGTATATATATCTGTATATGTGGTATATAGCACCTCACCCCTCACTGTATATATAATATATCTGTATATATGGTATATAGAACCTCACCCCTCACTGTATATATAATATATCTGTATATGTGGTATATCGATCCTCACCCCTCACTGTATATATAATATATCTGTATATGTGGTATATAGATCCTCACCCCTCACTGTATATATAATATATCTGTATATATGGTATAGGGATCCTCACCCCTCACTGTATATATAATATATCTGTATATGTGGTATATAGCACCTCACCCCTCACTGTATATATAATATATCTGTATATATGGTATAGAGAACCTCACTGTATATATAATATATCTGTATATATGGTATAGAGAACCTCACCCCTCACTGTATATATAATATATCTGTATATATGGTATATAGAACCTCACCCCTCACTGTATATATAATATATCTGTATATGTGGTATAGAGAACCTCACCCCTCACTGTATATATAATATATCTGTATATATGGTATATAGAACCTCACCCCTCACTGTATATATAATATATCTGTATATGTGGTATATAGAACCTCCCCCTCACTGTATATATAATATATCTGTTTATGTGGTATAGAGAACCTCACCCCTCACTGTATATATAATATATCTGTATATGTGGTATATAGATCCTCACCCCTCACTGTATATATAATATATCTGTATGTGTGGTATAGAGAACCTCCCCCCTCACTGTATATATAATATATGTGTATATGTGGTATATAGAACCTCACCCCTCACTGTATATATAATATATCTGTATATGTGGTATATAGAACCTCACCCCTCACTGTATATATAATATATCTGTATATATGGTATAGGGATCCTCACCCCTCACTGTATATATAATATATCTGTATATGTGGTATATAGAACCTCCCCCTCACTGTATATATAATATATCTGTATATATGGTATATATAGAACCTCACTGTATATATAATATATCTGTATATATGGTATATAGAACCTCACTGTATATATAATATATCTGTATATATGGTATAGAGAACCTCCCCCCTCACTGTATATATAATATATCTGTATATGTGGTATATAGAACCTCACCCCTCACTGTATATATAATATATCTGTATATGTGGTATAGAGAACCTCACCCCTCACTGTATATATAATATATCTGTATATGTGGTATATAGAGAACCTCCCCCCTCACTGTATATATAATATATCTGTATATGTGGTATATAGAGAACCTCACCCCTCACTGTATATATAATATATCTGTATATGTGGTATATAGAGAACCTCACCCCTCACTGTATATATAATATATCTGTATATGTGGTATATAGCACCTCACCCCTCACTGTATATATAATATATCTGTATATATGGTATAGAGAACCTCACTGTATATATAATATATCTGTATATATGGTATATTGATCCTCACCCCTCAATGTCGTCCTCATCGGTCTCATTTGACTTATGAGGTGTCTTTATGTTGTCGCCTTTCCCGACCACAGCAATGTCACATTTGAGGTAACCTTTCACCCCGGCGGTGATGTCATCAGGGTCGGAGAGGATCGCCCACTTGTGGTAGAACTGGTGCTCTGTTAAGACAAAAGCAAAAGACATTAGGGGAGATTTATCAAAACCCGTCCAGAGGAAAAGTTGCCCAGTTGCCCATAGCAACCAATCAGATCGCTGCTTTCATTTTGCAGAGGCCTTGTTGAAAATGAAAGTAGTGATCTGATTGGTTGCTATGGGCGACTTCTCCTCTGGACAGGTTTTGATAAATCTCTCCCATTATTTACAATTCACTGAAAACCTGTCACCTTTTTTTTTTCAACATATTTTATTTCAAGTTTTCAAATATATAAACAAAACAAAGATACAAAGGTGTTTGTCCATATAAAACATTCAAATATTTAAGAGAGTAAAGTCAAAGAAAAATGTCCGCCAAGGTGATGGATTGGCCAGGTCGATGCTGCCCGTCAGTCAGTAGTTACACCGGAGCTGAAAGGAGACTCAATATATAGGGTATATAGGACATTCAATATATAGGGTATATAGGACATTCAATATAAAGGGGTATATAGGACATTCAATATATAGGGTATATAGGACACTCAATATATAGGGGTATATAGGACATTCAATATATAGGGTATATAGGACATTCAATATATAGGGTATATAGGACACTCAATATATAGGGTATATAGGACATTCAATATATAGGGGTATATAGTACATTCAATATATAGGGGTATATAGTACATTCAATATATAGGGGTATATAGGACATTCAATATATAGGGGTATATAGGACATTCAATATATAGGGGTATATAGTACATTCAATATATAGGGTATATAGGACATTCAATATATAGGGTATATAGGACATTCAATATATAGGGTATATAGGACATTCAATATATAGGGTATATAGGACATTCAATATAAAGGGGTATATAGGACATTTAATATAAAGGGGTATATAGGACATTCAATATAAAGGGGTATATAGGACATTCAATATAAAGGGTATATAGGACATTCAATATATAGGGTATATAGGACATTCAATATATAGGGGTATATAGGACATTCAATATAAAGGGGTATATAGGACATTCAATATAAAGGGGTATATAGGACATTCAATATATAGGGTATATAGGACATTCAATATATAGGGTATATAGGACATTCAATATAAAGGGGTATATAGAACATTCAATATATAGGGGTATATAGGACATTCAATATATAGGGGTATATAGGACATTCAATATAAAGGGGTATATAGGACATTCAATATAAAGGGGTATATAGGACATTCAATATATAAGGGTATATAGTACATTCAATATATAGGGTATATAGGACATTCAATATATAGGGGTATATAGGACATTCAATATAAAGGGGTATATAGGACATTCAATATAAAGGGGTATATAGGACATTCAATATAAAGGGGTATATAGGACATTCAATATAAAGGGGTATATAGGACATTCAATATATAGGGGTATATAGGACATTCAATATATAGGGTATATAGGACATTCAATATATAGGGTATATAGGACATTCAATATATAGGGGTATATAGGACATTCAATATAAAGGGGTATATAGGACATTCAATATAAAGGGGTATATAGGACATTCAATATATAGGGTATATAGGACATTCAATATATAGGGGTATATAGGACATTCAATATAAAGGGGTATATAGGACATTCAATATAAAGGGGTATATAGGACATTCAATATATAGGGTATATAGGACATTCAATATATAGGGGTATATAGAACATTCAATATAAAGGGGTATATAGGACATTCAATATATAGGGTATATAGTACATTCAATATATAGGGGTATATAGGACATGGCTTCTTTGTATTCCCAAAAACTGTGTTAAAGGGGTACTGTGGTGGAAAACGTTTTCTTTTTTTATGAACTGGTGCCAGAAAGTTAAACAGATTTGTAACTGACTTCTATTAAAAAATCTTAATCCTTCCAGTACTTTTTAGCAGCTGTATGCTACAGAGGAAATTCTGTTCTTTTGACATTTCTTTTCTGTCTTGACCACAGTGCTCTCTGCTGACACCTCTGTCCATGTCAGGAACTGTCCAGAGTAGGAGCAAATCCCCATAGCAAACATATGCTGCTCTGGACAGTTCCTGACACGGACAGAGGTGTCAGCAGAGAGCACTGTGGTCAAGACAAAAAGAAATTCAATAAGAACAGAGTTTCCTCTGTAGCATACAGCTGCTAAGAAGTACAGGAAGGGTACATTTTTTTAAATAGAAGTCATTTACAAATCTGTTTAACTTTCTGGCACCAGTTGACTTATAAAGACCTAAAAAAAAAATGTTTTCCAGCGGAGAACCCCTTTAATTCCACAAGTTGTGTGTGGTGTTGCAGCACAGGCCCATCTCAGTGGTATCTTGGTAACCCCCAAATATTTTGGTAACATATGGTTAATAAGGAATTGAATGCTCTTTAACGCCTGCCTCGGATCTGCATTACGTATATACTCACCCGGCTGAGTATACACCGTCCCCACATCCAACTTGAAGGAGCCAACCAGGGTGCCACTGCGCAGCAGGTTCTTGGAATGGATGACCTGTATGACGGGTAAGCAATGAATAGTTATTTGCAATGGTCTTAAATGGGTACTCTGCCCATAGACATCTTATCCCCTATCTAACGTCTGACGGCAGGGTCCCACCACTGGGGACCCCCGCAATCTCGGCTGTGGCACCCCAGACATCCAGTGTACGGACGCTCCATGCCGGATGACTGGCAATGTAGGGCGGAGGCTCGTGACGTCACAGCCATGCCCCCTCAATGCAAGTCTATGGGAGGGGGCGTGACGGCCGTCATGCCCCCTCCGATAGACTTGCATTGAGGGGGCGTGGCCGTGACGTCACGAGCTGGGCGCGGCCGTGACGTCACGAGCCTTCGGCGCTACACCCGACACTCTAAACGAATGCCGGGTGCAGCAGGGAGATCGCGGGGGTCCTGCTCCTTTGGATAGGGGATAAGATGTCTAGGGGCAGGGGACCACTTTAAGTGTTAGACAAGTGTCAGGGGTTCAGTCATCAAGTGGTTTGGTCACCAAATGGTATCACCCCACGTGCCAAGTGTTCCCCATATGTGAAGACCAACGTTGGGTGTCCAGCTGCTGCCAAAACAACAACTCCCATGATACCCGAACAGCCTCCGGCTTGAGAACCTCAAGTTGGCCTATAGTGGCCGAGACCACACAATAGGTGGTTCTCCTAGTAATGTAGTGAAGAAAGGGGTATCAGACATCGTTCCTCTTCCTTTCTTAGACTGGACAGACCTATGGTTACGGTTGACTAGATTTTCATAGCTTGCTGGGGAAGAACCCTATACCAGCCACTGGAGCCAAGTCTATGATACTGGATCCCAACGTAAGAATCTATACCTTGCTTGGTCTCTTAGGCTTCTAGCTTCCTTACAATAAATATATATGGTGGCCATAGTTGGCAGATATCGGTGGGATCTGTAAACTATGGTGGGCAGCAAAACGTCACTGGGATATCTGACAACCTGTTTCTTATGTCTATGGTCATCTGGACATATTGTAAAAAGCCTCCGAGCTTAGACGTACAGTGGGGATCAAAAGTTTGGGGACCCCAGGTAAAAATGTGTATTAATGTGCATAAAGAAGCCAAGGAAAGATGGAAAAATCTCCAAAAGGCATCAAATTACAGATTCGACATTCTTATAATATGTCAACAAATGTTACATTTTATTTCCATCATTTACACTTTCAAAATAACAGAAAACAAAAAAATGGCGTCTGCAAAAGTTTGGGCACCCTGCAGAATTTATAGCATGCACTGCCCCCTTTACAAAGCTGAGACCTGCCAGTGTCATGGATTGTTCTCAATCATCATCTGGGAAGACCAGGTGATGTCAATCTCAAAGGTTTTAAATGCCCAGACTCATCTGACCTTGCCCCAACAATCAGCACCATGGGTTCTTCTAAGCAGTTGTCTAGAAATCTGAAACTGAAAATAGTTGACGCTCACAAAGCTGGAGAAGGCTATAAGAAGATAGCAAAACGTTTTCAGATGTCAATATCCTCTGATCGGAATGTAATTAAGAAATGGCGGTCATCAGGAACAGTGGAAGTTAAAGCAAGATCTGGAAGACCAAGAAAAATATCAGACAGAACAGCTCGCAGGATTATGAGAAAAACTATTTAAAACCCACATTTCACTGCACAATCCCTCCAGAAACATCTGGCAGACACTGGAGTTGTGGTACACTATTCCACTATAAAGAGATACTTGTACAAATATGGTCTTCATGGAAGAGTCATCAGAAGAAAACCTCTTCTATGTCCTCACCACAAAAATCAGCGTTTGAACTTTGCAAATGAACATATAGACAAGCCTGATGCATTTTGGAAACAAGTTCTGTGAACCAATGAGGTTAAAATTGAACTTTTTGGCCGGAATGAGCAAAGGTACGTTTGGAGATGAAGAGGAACAGAATTTAATGAAAAGAACCTCTGCCCAACTGTTAAGCATGGGGGTGGATCAATCATGCTTTGGGGTTGTATTGCATCCAGTGGCACAGGGAACATCTCACGAGTAGAAGGAAAAATGGCTTCAATAACATTTCTGCAAATTTTGGATGCTAACTTGATGCCCTCTGTGAAAAAGCTGAAGTTAAAGAGAGGATGGCTTCTACAAATGGATAATGATCCTAAACACACCTCAAAATCCACGGGGGATTACATCAAGAGGCGTAAACTGAAGGTTTTGCCATGGCCTTCACAATCTCCTGACCTCAACATAATTGAAAATCTATGGATAGACCTTAAAAGAGCAGTGCGGGACAGACAGGCCAGAAATCTCAAAGAACTGGAAGACTTTTGTAAGGAAGAATGGGCAAAGATACCTCAAACAAGAATTGAAAGACTCTTGGCTGCTACAAAAAGCGTTTACAAGCTGTGATACTTACCAAAGGGGGCAGTACAAGATATTAACTCTGCAGGGTGCACAAACTTTTGCAGATGCCATTTTTTTGTTTTCTGTTATTTTGAAAGTGTAAATGATAGAAATAAAATCTAACTTTTGTTGACATATTATAAGAATGTCTAATCTGTAATTTGATGCCTTTTGGAGATTTTTCCATCTTTCCTTGGCTTCTTTATGCACATTAATAAATTTTCTTACCTGGGGCGCCCAAACTTTTGATCCCCACTGTAGACACTGCTACCTCCTCTAAGCCCTCCATAGATGTAATTTATGAGGGGTGA
This sequence comes from Hyla sarda, assembly GCF_029499605.1. Lineage (NCBI taxonomy): Eukaryota > Metazoa > Chordata > Amphibia > Anura > Hylidae > Hyla > Hyla sarda. The sequence goes on from NC_079191.1 coordinate 7,244,520, forward strand.
GAACCTCTGTACAACCATTGACATGGAGATCATACACTAACTGAGTCTCTTCATTAAAGGGGTACTCCGGTGGAAAACTTTTTTTTTATTTTTTATTTTTAATCAACTGGTGCCAGAGAGTTAAACAGATTTGTAAATTACTTCTATTAGAAAATCTTAATCCTTCCAGTACTTATTAGCTGCTGAATACTACAGAGGAAATTGTTTTATTTTTGGAACACAGAGCTCTCTGCTGACATTACGATCACAGTGCTCTCTGCTGACACCTTGTCCATTTTAAGAACTGTCCATAGTAGGAGAAAATCCCCATAGCAAACATATGCTACTCTGGACAGTTCCTAAAATGGACAGAGATGTCAGCAGAGAGCACTGTGGTCATGATGTCAGCAGAGAGCTCTGTGTTCCAAAAAGAAAAGAATTTCCTCTGTAGTATTCAGCAGCTAATAAGTACTGGAAGGATTAAGATTTTTTAATAGAAGAAATTTACAAATCTGTTTAACTTTCTGGCCCCAGTTGATTAAAAAAATAAAAGTTTTCCACCGGAGTACCCCTTTAAGATTCTGTCCCCTCCTTGGGCTACGCCATAGATTCTTGGCAATGTATCGTTATTCCACTGGGAAGGGGGTAACAAATTGCCGCCTGACACCTCCTCCGAGGATCAAGCTTGGTGAAATCCAACATGGTTTTCATCCTGGTCTCCACTCAGGGGATGGATCGTTGGCTTCATATACATCAGAAGATCATCATCTATATTATCTGTATGGGCAGTGTTGGGGAAAAAGGATGACTGACAATGTCATTAAAGGGTTACTCCGCCCCTAGTTATCTTATCCCCTATCCAAAGGATAGGGGATAAGATGTCTGATTACGGGGGTCCCCCGCAATCTTGGCACCAGCACCCCACACATCCGGTGCAGGGAGCAAACTTGGCTCCGTGCAGTTTGACTGACGTTGCGGGGTGGAGGCTTGTGACGTCACGGCCATGCCCCCTCAATGCAAGTCTATGGGAGGGGGCGTGACTTGCATTGAGGGGGCATGGCCGTGACGTCACGAGCGGGGTGCTGCTGTGACATCACGAGCCTCTGGCGCTGCACCCGACACTCTAAACGAACGCCCGGTGCAGCAGGAAGATCGCAGGGATCCCCAGCAGCGGGACCCCCACGATCAGACATCTTATCCCCTATTCTTTGGATAGGGGGTAAGATGTCTAGGGGCGGAGTACCCCTTTAAGAAGCCTGACGACCAAACATGGACATCCTGGTTGGCTTGCCTGCACCAAAATTCTATGCCAAAGTTTTAGAGCAATTTAGGTGCACTGAGGAACATTTCAGACCACACCCCTTCTCACTAAACCACACCCCCCTTTTCATCTGAGCTGTCTAAGCCATGACCCTTGTTAAAGGGGTACTCCACTGGAAAACATTTTTTTTTTTTTAAATCAACTGGTGCCAGAAAATGTAAACAGATTTGTAAATTACTTCTATTAAAACATCTTAATCCTTCCAGTACTTATCAGCTGCCATATGATCCACAGGAAGTTTTCTTCTTTTTCAATTTCCTTTTCTGCCGGACCACAGTGCTCTCTGCTGACCCCTCTGTCCATATCAGGAACTTTCCTGCAGGAGAGGTTTGCTATGGGGATTTGTTTCTACTTTGGACGGTTCCGAAAACGGACAGAGGTGTCAGCAGAAAGCACTGTGTTCCAAAAAGAAAAGAATTTCCTCTGTAGTATTCAGCACCTAATAAGTACTGGAAGGATTTTTAATAGAAGTAATTTACAAATCTGTTTAACTTTCCGGCACCAGTTGATTTAAAAAAAAAAAGAAAAAAAAAAAGTTTTCCACCGGAGTACCCCTTTAAAATGGACATATATATCAGCAGAGAGCACTGTGTTGCAAAAAGAAAATAATTTCCTCTGTAGTATTCAGCACCTAACAAGTACTGAAAGGATTAAGATTTTTAAATAGAAGTCATTTACAAATCTGCTTAAAGGGGTACTCCGGTGAAAACCTTTTTTCTTTTAAATCAACTGGTGGCAGAAAGTTAAACATATTTGTAAATTACTTCTATTAAAAAATCTTAATCCTTCCTGTACTTATTAGCTGCTGAATACTACAGAGGAAATTCTTTTCTTTTTGGAATGCTCTCTGATGACATCACGAGCACAGTGCTCTCTGCTGATGTTATAATAATAATAATGCTTTATTTATTGTTGTCCTTAGTGGGATTTGAACCTAAGTCCCCAGCACTGCTATGCATGGTTGCTAAAATGGACAGAGATGTCAGCAGAGAGCACTGTGCTCGTGATGTCATCAGCGTTACAAAAAGAAAGGAATTTACTCTGTAGCATTCAGCAGCTAATAAGTACTGGAAGGATTAATATTTTTTTAATAGAAGTAATTTACAAATATGTTTAACTTTCTGCCACCAGTTGATTTAAAAGAAAAAAGGTTTCCACCGGAGTACCCCTTTAACTTTCTGGCACCAGTTGATGTAGAAAAAAAAATGTTTTCCAGTGGAGTACCCCTTTAAGTGCCAATACTCACCAGAATTTGGCCACATTTTAGAACGAAATCGAGGCACAAACACATTTGTAAATCAATGTTCTCCCGAAGGTAGTGTAAGGCCTCGAATTGTGAAGCTGGGCCCTGATTTACGGGGGAAAGCGCTATGGTCGTGGCGGTCGCACGAGAACAGAAGGACGCTCTACTTACCGACAGCTTGATGATTTTGTCGAACATCACGTCTGGAGGCACATGGAAATCAAATACAAAGTACTGAGAAGATAAAGAGAGATAAAGTGTAAGTGGATGGGTCATTGCCCTCAACGGAGTCAGAGATCTCCCCTCCTGAAATACTGTGTACTGCTGAGCCCCCATTCCCACTAGGTACCGCCATAACCTCCCCCCATCATTTTGCCCACCTCATTGTAGTAGGGGCAGTTGGTTGACTCTTTCATTGAGGTGTACTTCTTCTCTTCTCCGACCTCCACGCAGACGACGGGATCCATGTTCAGACCCACCAGCTGCCGTGCCTCAACCACTGTGATACTGACCTGTGGGGTTACACAACACGATGGAAAAAGACAAACAACATGGAGGATGATGTCACTGTACTGATGCAAAGCAGCTCTTTAAAGGGGTACTCCGCTGCTCAGCGCTTAGAACAAACTGTTCCGAACACTGGAGCCAGAGGCGGGAGCTCGTCATGTCATAGCCCCACCCCCCTCATGATGTCACGCCCTGCCCCCTCAATGCAAGTCTATGGGAGGGGGCGTGACGGCTGTCACGCCCCCTCCCATAGACTTGCATTGAGGGGGCGGGGCGTGAAATTATGAGGGGGCGTGGTTATGACGTCACAAGTTCCCTGCCGCCGGCTCCAGCGTTTGGAACAGTTTTGTTCCAAACGCTGAGAAGTGGAGTATCCCTTTAACACCTTGTTTTCCAGGTAGCTATTCCTTAAAGGGGTACTTCGGTGGAAAAAATTTTTTTTAAATCAACTGGTGCCAGAAAGTTAAACATATTTGTAAATTACTTCTATTAAAAAATTAAATTTAAAAAATAAAAAATTTCTCCCTCCGGTACTTTTTAGCAATTCTTTTCTTTTTGAATTTCTTTTTTGTCTTGTCCACAGAGCTCTCTGCTGACACCTGATGCCGGTATCAGGAACTGTCCACTGTCCAGTTCCTGACACGGACAGAGGTGTCACCAGAGAGCACTGTGGACAAGACAAAAAAGAAATTCAAAAAGAATAGAATTTCCTCTGTAGCATACAGCTGCTAAAAAGTACTGGAAGGGTAAAGATGTTTTTTAATAGAAGTCATTTACAAATCTGTTTAACTTTCTGGCACCAGTTGATTTAAAAAAAAAATTTCACCGGAGTACCCCCTTAAAGTCAGTGTTTCACTCCAACTAGGAGCCTTAGAACATGATGGTAAAAGATTAGTGCTGATTATAGGCCATTCATGATTCATATGGAATTCTGGGAAGAAAATATATGCAAGTAGCTCTCAAACCACCTTTTACTGGTAACTTTCCTTAAAGTTAGTGTTTTACTTTAACTAGGAGTCTTAAAACGTGACTGGGAATGTATGGATAGATTTCTAGCTTGGTATACATTCCCAGTCATGGTCTAAGACTTCATTGAAATAAAACACACACTTTAAGAGAAAACTATCTGGAAAAGATGGTGTGAGAGCTGTTTTGCATCTCCTTTCTTCCCACAATTCTCTTTTATACCTTTAGGTGTCATATTTTGGTTACCAGTGTTGGACTTACTTGGTAATCCATCGGCCTCCCAGCACTCGGCTCCATTTTAATATCGGGCTTGGACCTTAATGGAACAAAATCATTAGAGATTGTCAAGGCCCGACATACCAACCAAGAGACATACTAAGGCAAATAATTCATGGCAGATGTTTAAGTGTCATGTGACACTAAAAGAATATGTGGGAGCTGCTGTCACCAAATCATTTCTTACATACTGAAGGGTGGTAGTAAATCCCAGGCTCATGATTTTATTACTAGAATAAATACAAGGTCAGACTATTCTTATTCAAGAGACCTAAGTAGTTTAGGGAGTCTTACAGTCTTCCTCAGAACATGATGCTGCCCCCACCATGATCACTGTAGGGATGGTATTGGGCAGGTGATGGGCAGTGCCTGGTTTCCTCCAGACATGATGCTGCCCCCACCATGATCACTGTAGGGATGGTATTGGGCAGGTGATGGGCAGTGCCTGGTTTCCTCCAGACATGATGCTGCCCCCACCATGATCACTGTAGGGATGGTATTGGGCAGGTGATGGACAGTGCCTGGTTTCCTCCAGACATGATGCTGCCCCCACCATGATCACTGTAGGGATGGTATTGGGCAGGTGATGGGCAGTGCCTGGTCTCCCCCAGACATGATGCTGCCCCCACCATGGTCACTGTAGGGATGGTATTGGGCAGGTGATGGGCAGTGCCTGGTTTCCCCCAGACATGATGCTGCCCCCACCATGATCACTGTAGGGATGGTATTGGGCAGGTGATGGGCAGTGCCTGGTTTCCTCCAGACATGATGCTGCCCCCACCATGATCACTGTAGGGATGGTATTGGGCAGGTGATGGACAGTGCCTGGTTTCCTCCAGACATGATGCTGCCCCCACCATGATCACTGTAGGGATGGTATTGGGCAGGTGATGGGCAGTGCCTGGTCTCCCCCAGACATGATGCTGCCCCCACCATGGTCACTGTAGGGATGGTATTGGGCAGGTGATGGGCAGTGCCTGGTTTCCTCCAGACATGATGCTGCCCCCACCATGATCACTGTAGGGATGGTATTGGGCAGGTGATGGGCAGTGCCTGGTTTCCTCCAGACATGATGCTGCCCCCACCATGATCACTGTAGGGATGGTATTGGGCAGGTGATGGGCAGTACCTGGTTTCCTCCAGACATGATGCTGCCCCCACCATGATCACTGTAGGGATGGTATTGTGCAGGTGATGGGCAGTGCCTGGTTTCCTCCAGACATGATGCTGCCCCCACCATGATCACTGTAGGGATGGTATTGAGCAGGTGATGGGCAGTGCCTGGTTTCCTCCAGACATGATGCTGCCCCCACCATGATCACTGTAGGGATGGTATTGGGCAGGTGATGGGCAGTGCCTGGTTTCCTCCAGACATGATGCTGCCCCCAACATGATCACTGTAGGGATGGTATTGGGCAGGTGATGGGCAGTGCCTGGTTTCCTCCAGACATGATGCTGCCCCCACCATGATCACTGTAGAGATGGTATTGGGCAGGTGATGGGCAGTACCTGGTTTCCTCCAGACATGATGCTGCCCCCACCATGATCTCTGTAGGGATGGTATTGGACAGGTGATGGGCAGTGCCTGGTTTCCTCCAGACATGATGCTGCCCCCACCATGATCACTGTAGGGATGGTATTGGGCAGGTGATGGGCAGTGCCTGGTTTCCCCCAGATATGATGCTTCCCCCACCATGATCACTGTAGGGATGGTATTGGGCAGGTGATGGGTAGGTGCCTGGTTTCCTCCAGATATGATGCTGCCCCCACCATGATCACTGCAGGGATGGTATTGGGCAGGTGATGGGCAGTACCTGGTTTCCTCCAGACATGATGCTGCCCCCACCATGATCTCTGTAGGGATGGTATTGGACAGGTGATGGGCAGTGCCTGGTTTCCTCCAGACATGATGCTGCCCCCACCATGATCACTGTAGGGATGGTATTGGGCAGGTGATGGGCAGTACCTGGTTTCCCCCAGACATGATGCTGCCCCCACCATGATCACTGTAGGGATGGTATTGGGCAGGTGATGGGCAGTACCTGGTTTCCCCCAGACATGATGCTGCCCCCACCATGATCACTGTAGGGATGGTATTGGGCAGGTGATAAGCAGTGCCTGGTTTCCCCCAGACATGATGCTGCCCCCACCATGATCTCTGTAGGGATGGTATTGGGCAGGTGATGGGCAGTGGCTGGTTTCATCAGGCCAGAGAATCTTGCTCATCACAGTCTGATCCTATAGATCATTTTCTATAATCTCCAGGCGTCTTCCATGTTATTACTGAGGAGAAGCTTCTTTCTTCTTTCGTCCATAAAGCCCAGATTGTGGAGGCTGCAGTGATGGTTCTGGACCTTCTGGAAATTTCTCCAATCTGCACACAGGATCTTTGGAGCTCAGCCAGAGTGACCATTGGGTTCTTGGTTATCTCTCTAGTCCTGTTTGTTCCTTCTTCTACGTAAGAATTATAGAGGCCACTGAGCTCTCAGGAACTTTCAGTGCAGTTGAAATATCTTTGTCACTTTCTCCAGATCGGTGCCCCCACAAAATCCTGTATCTGAGCTCTACAGGCAGTTCTTTCCGCCTCATGGCTTGGTGTTTGCCCTGATATACATTGTCAGCTGTGAGACCTTATATAGACAGGGCTGTGTCTGGGCTCTTCAGGCAGTTCTTTGCCCCTCATGGCTTGGTGTTTGCTTTGATATACATTGTTAGCTGTGAGATCTTACATACACAGGGCTGTGTCTGAGCTCTACAGGCAGTTCTTTCCCTCTCATAGCTTGGTGTTTGCTCTGATATACATTGTTAGCTGTGAGATCTTATATAGACAGGGCTGTGTTTGAGCTCTACAGGCAATTCTTTCCCTCTCATAGCTTGGTGTTTGCTCTGATATACATTGTTAGCTGTGAGATCTTATATAGACAGGGCTGTGTCTGAGCTCTACAGGCAGTTCTTTCCTCCTCATTGCTTGGTGTTTGCTCTAATATATAGACAGGGCTGTGTCTTGTCCAATCAGATGAATTTACCGCAGGTGACTCCGATCAGGGTGGAGAAACATCTCAGAGACGATCAGGAGAAATGGGAGGGGCCAGATATTAATATAGTGTGTCACAGTAGAGGGTCTGAATACTTATGTCCATCACAAATTTCAGTTTTTTCAATTTGTAATAAATTAGCAAAAAATTCAAAAATTTAATTTTTACATTCTCATTATGGGGTATTTAGGGCAGAAAGAACACACATAAGATATATATATATATATATATATATATATATATATATAAAATGTATTATTTATTTTAAGTGCAACATAAAAAAAAAGGTGAAAAGGGTCTGAAAAGCTTCCGAATAAATTGTATATCATCTATTCTGAATGGAATTGTGACCTTCATTGGGCTCACGGTTCCAATTCTACAAAACAGAACAGAAAGATGCAGATCCAACTAATGGATTCCTCAAGGACGGCGCCTTTCAGTATTGCGCAGTTATGTATAGGTGACATCTATATCTAATCAGATTTCCTTGAACCCCTATTAGGTTTGTGGAGCTTTTAAATATCCTCCTGCCCAATGGTCTCAAGAAAACAACAGAATCTTCCTTTTACCCGGCCTTCTTGATATCACTATTGTTTAGTATTGTTATATTGTACTTTACATACATTTTATGGCTGTTTATCAGTTTTATTTTCCCTAATGACATCTTATCTTATCGTATTACTGTTCAATTTAAATTTGTATCACTATTTTATCATTTCTTATTGTTTACATTGTATATTATTGTGTTATCAGTCTCCCTTATTTGCCTATATCAGTGGCCTCAAATGCGGACCTCCAGTTGTTGCAAAACTACAACTACCAGCACCAGTTACCAAAAAGCTCTATCTTGGTCTCATCTGTCCACAAGACATTTTTCCCAGAAGGATTTTGGTTACTCAAGTTCATTTTGGTAAAATGTGGTCTTGCTTTTTTATGTCTCTGTGTCAGCAGTGGGGTCCTCCTGGGTCTCCTCCATAGTGGGGCCCTCCTGGGTCTCCTCCATAGTGGGGTCCTCCTGGGTCTCCTCCATAGCGGGGTCTCCTGCCATAGTGGGGTCCTCCTGGGTCTCCTGCAATAGTGGGGTCCTCCTGGGTCTCCTCCATAGCGGGGTCCTCCTGGGTCTCCTGCCATAGTGGGGTCCTCCTGGGTCTCCTCCATAGCGGGGTCCTCCTGGGTCTCCTCCATAGTGGGGTCCTCCTGGGTCTCCTCCATAGTGGGGTCCTCCTGGGTCTCCTCCATAGTGGGGTCCTCCTGGGTCTCTTCCATAGTGGGGTCCTCCTGTGTCTCCGCCATAGTGGGGTCCTCCTGGGTCTCCTCCATAGTGGGGTCCTCCTTGGTCTCCTCCATAGTGGGGTCCTCCTGGGTCTCCTCCATAGTGGGGTCCTCCTGGGTCTCCTCCATAGTGGGGTCCTCCTGGGTCTCCTCCATAGTGGGGTCCCCCTGGGTCTCCTCCATAGCGTTTCATTTCATTTAAATGTCGACAGACAGTTCGCGCTGACACTGATGCTCCCTGAGCCTGCAGGACAGCTTGAATAACTTTGGAACTTGTTTGGGGCTGCTTATCCACCATCCGGACTATCCTGCGGTGACACCTTTCATCAATTTTTCTCTTCCGTCCACACCCAGGGAGATTAGCTACAGTGCCATGGGGTGTAAACTTCTTGATAATGTTGCGCACTGTGGACAAAGACAAATCTAGATCTCTGGAGATGGACTTGTAACCTGGAGATTGTTGATATTTTTCCACAATTTTGGTTCCCAAGTCCTCAGAAAGTTCTCTTCTCCTCTTTCTGTTGTCCATGCTTAGTGTGGCACACACAGACACACAATGCAAAGACTAAGTGAACTTCTCTCCTTTTTATCTATTTTTAGAGTTAGGTGACATTATGTCCAATTTGCTTTTTTTCCTCCCTTTTTTGATTTAGTTCCAATACACACAAAGGGAATAAACATGTGTATAGCAAAACAAGCGTTACTGCAAACCTTTTCTGTGAGAAATACTTCAGAAATACTGTGAGAAAATTTCAGGGGAGCCAACATTTACGGCCATGACTCACTCACTCTATCTCTCTCTCTCTCTCTCTCTCTCTCTCTCTATCTATCTATCTATCTATCTATCCTGCCATATGCCGTGGTTAGGTCATGGCAGCCACAGAGGTCTAGTACAGATCATGAACAGTCAGAAGCTGTAAGCGCCGTACATGGTGTGGTGGCCAAGCTGGGGTACTGCAGCTCGGCCCTTTCTAATGTATATGTGTGGTGTCCCGGTACCGTATTGCATACCGTGCCTTGTATGGTGGTCCCCAAAGTCAGAGTTGCTACGTTCAGGTAGGATCCCCCAGGTGGGACAGACCCTAGTCGCCTCCTTCTACTCTAATTCTATAATGTTTCTAAGTACATATTTAATAATAATGTATATTTAATATAATGTATAGTGTATTTACCTTGTTAGCGTCACAGGACCTTCGGTCATGTGACTATGTTAATTCCTCTATGGTATGTTGGAGGACCTTTGGAGGTCCTTGGGTCACATGTTTACCCATAATTCTATGTAAAGGTGATTGACAGAAGTATTGGACCAATTAGCATTAGTCCAGCCCCTGCCCATATAAGGGAGCTGTAGCCAATGATCGCTCTCTTGTGTTGCTGCTCTCGTGGATGCCGGACTAGCAGGACGGATCTGCGCAACTTTCAAAGACAAGCTAGGCCTGAAAACCTACCGGCCTCAGCCTAAACTAAACCGTGAGCTCTAAACTATTCCCTGCTAAAGCTAACGTGACTACTGGACCGCAACTAAATCCCCTAAATCCAGTTGAGCAGCGCATATCAGTCTACGGACTCTAAAACGCTTAAGGTCCCAACCACTGTCAATCCCTGAGAGACTTTGCATGTATAGAGACTGGTCCTTTTATGAAGCTTGCATAAAATCTTCAACTGATTTCAGCAAACTCTCTCCGGTTGTGGACATTCAATTATTCTACACCTCCCTATCGCTCTTGGGAAGGGTGGCGGTAGGACATGCATTACAGAGGAGCCCTCACCCTGGCGTCACGAATAGAAAGGGTTAACCAGACACCCTTTAGTCACCGCACAGCTACACCCTATATACCCTACTACCCCAGGCTATCGCATATGTGGATGCCATGGCTCTGGCAAACACCTGACCAGCAGGGGGTGCTGTTTGTATGACTCCCATAATCAGATGATTGAGGACCAATGGATAATGTGCCAAGCATCTGTGGCCATATGACCACCATGAGTTCTAGATGGGTTGGCATCTATCATGGAACCACTGGAGGTCCAAGTGGGTTGACTCGAAGCAATAACACTTTTATGGTGTATCTAGATCAATGGTCTCCAAACTGTGGCCCTCCAGATGTTGCAAAAGTACAACTCCCAGCATGCCCGGACAGCCAGCGGCTGTCCGGGCATGCTGGGAATTGTACTTTTGCAACATCTGGAGGGCCACAGTTTGGAGACCATTGATCTAGATGATCCCTTTAGAGAACAAGGGAAGGATGGTGTTCAATACCGGGAACATGATTCTCCAACCATCAGAGACACCTCCGTCTATCTTTGTCCGCCTTAGGCAAAGGCCAATCGGGCCAATATATGAGGTGACCATGTGACACGGCGGAAATGGCGGGCTACGTTACCTTTTATTAGAAACATTGGTTGTGACCGCTGTGACGGAGGCCAGAGATATAGTGTCGGGGTCTAATCCTCCCCCCAGCCGTATGGCTTTCCGGTCCAGATCTTCAGCCTCCAGGACGGCTGGTTCATCTAGAATGAAGGGGTTAACACGGGAAAGATCAGACTTGGACCAATTTAGAATAAAGCATTGATAAGGACATAAATGGGGGTCTATGTAAGAGGCGTCACATGGTCACAATTAGAGATGAGCGAACTTATAGTAAATTCGATTCGTCACGAACTTCTCGGCTCGGCAGTTGATGACTTTTCCTGCATAAATTAGTTCGGCTTTCAGGTGCTCCGGTGGGCTGGAAAAGGTGGATACAATCCTAGGAGACTCTTTCTTAGAACTGTATCCACCTTTTCCAGCCCACCGGAGCACCGGAAAGCTGAACTAATTTATGCAGGAAAAGTCAGCAACCGCCGAGCCGAGAAGTTCGTGACGAATCGAATTTACTGTAAGTTCGCTCATCTCTAGTCACAATAAGGAAATGCTTTTTAAAAACGATATGAATATATATATATATATATATATATATATATATATATATATATATATTCCTGTACTGAAACATTACAGTATGTAGATACAATATGGTACTGTTATTTAGTACTGTTATTCGGTAACTGTTTGGCACTGTTACGTGATCACTTTATTAAAGGGGTACTCCACTGGAAAACATTTTTTTTTTGTTTTTTAAATCAACTGGTTAAAAAGATTTGAAAGTTAAACAGATTTGTAAATGGCTTCTATTAAAATAAATATTAACCCTTCCAGTACTTATCAGCTGCTGTTATGATCCACAGGAAGTTCTTTTCTTTTTGCATTTCCTTTCTGTCTGACCACAGTGCTCTCTGCTGACACCTCTGTCTGTATCAGGAACTGTCCAGAGCCGGAGAGGTTTTCTATGGGGGATTTGCTCCTACTCCGGACAGTTCCGAGGTGTCGGCAGAGAGCACTGTGGTCAGACAGAAAGGAAATTCAAAAAGAAAAGAACTTCCTATGGAGAATACAGCAGCTGATAAGTACTGGAAGGATGAAGATATTTTTTTTAATAGAAGTCATTTACAAATCTGTTTAACTTTCTGGCACCAGTTGATTTATTAAAAAAAAAAAAAAAAAAACATTTCCGGTGGAGTACCCCTTTAAAGGACTATGGGGGGTATTTATCAATTTTGCCTGTTGACAGTTTCTTTTTACCCCTTTTTTTTTTTTACTTTGGTTTTAGTGGACATGCACCAAATTTATAATTTGGTGCACGTTGTTAGTATTTTTGGCGCAAATGTTGAAATCAGCTGTTCACAGCGCCATTTACACAGAACTTACCGCCACAGAGGACGCGTATTTAACCCTGTAGAGTAGCCATTCCGGAGTCCCTCCTGCAGTATATCAGCAAGCGACGTGAGTTATTTTCTTTTGTGGGGTTTATTTTCAACTTGAGTAGTTTTTTTTTTTTTTTTTTGCTACTTTAGTGCAGTGGTCTCCAACCTGCGGACCTCCAGATGTTGCAAAACTACAATTCCCAGCATGCCCGGACAGCCGTTGGCTGTCCGGGCATGCTGGGAGTTGTAGTTTTGCAACATCTGGAGGTCCGCAGGTTGGAGACCACTGCTTTAGTGCTTAACTTTCCTGAACCTGTGCGGCCATGTCCAATGCTGGCTCAACGGAGGGTGAAGGTCCCTCAGAGACAACTATGGCGCAGGATAGTATTGCGCAGCCGCGGAAGTGTTGCAGCTTTCACAAAAATGTTTTTATTTTTATTTATGTTGACGCCTTTACATTTTCTGACACTGCTATGTGTCTTTTCCATGTACAAAATGTCTTGGCGGTGAATTGCGCAAAAAAAAAAACCCTAAAGGGGCAAAATTGCGCCAAAGATCGATTGGCGCAAATGATGAATTGCTGACCAAAGTAAAAATCCCACACAGGACCGTGCGATTTTGACAAAGTTTAAAAAAAAATAACAGTGGAGAGAATGAGCCAAACTTTGGCGCAAAAAGACACTGCGCCAAAGAATTGCGCCAAAGTTACGGAAACCCCCCCCCCCACATAAATCCTTTGATAAATACCCCCCTATGTAGGTACAAAATGTTACTGTTATTTGGGAAGTATATGGCACTGCTATGTGATCACTATATTACAGTACTATGTAGGTATAGTAAAGGATTGTTTAGATACAATATAGCACTGCTATGTGATCACTATATTACAGTACTATGTAGGTATAGTAAAGTATTGTTTAGATACAATATGGCACTGTTATGTGATCACTATATTACAGTACTATGTAAGTATAGTAAAGTATTGTTTAGATACAATATGGCACTGCTATGTGATCACTATATTACAGTACTATGTAGGTATAGTAAAGTATTGTTTAGATACAATATGGCACTGTTATGTGATCACTATATTACAGTACTATGTAAGTATAGTAAAGTATTGTTTAGATACAATATGGCACTGCTATGTGATCACTATATTACAGTACTATGTAGGTATAGTAAAGTATTGTTTAGATATAATATGGCACTGTTATGTGATCACTATATTACAGTACTATGTAGGTATAGTAAAGTATTGTTTAGATACAATATGGCACTGTTGTGTGATCACTATATTACAGTACTATGTAGGTATAGTAAAGTATTGTTTAGATACAATATGGCACTGTTGTGTGATCACTATATTACAGTACTATGTAGGTATAGTAAAGTATTGTTTAGATACAATATGGCACTGTTATGTGATCACTATATTACAGTACTATGTAGGTATAGTAAAGGATTGTTTAGATACAATATGGCACTGTTGTGTGATCACTATATTACAGTACTATGTAGGTATAGTAAAGTATTGTTTACATACAATATGGCACTGTTATGTGATCACTATATTACAGTACTATGTAGGTATAGTAAAGTATTGTTTATATACAATATGGCACTGTTATGTGATCACTATATTACAGTACTATGTGTCACGATTCGGCTGGCAGGAGGTGGATCCTCTGTGCCAGAGAGGGATTGGCGTGGACCGTGCTAGTGGACCGGTTCTAAGCTGCTACTGGTTTTCACCAGAGCCCGCCGCAAAGCGGGATGGTCTTGCAGCGGCGGTAGCAACCAGGTCGTATCCACTAGCAACGGCTCAACCTCTCTGACTGTGAAGATAGGCGCGGTACAAGGGAGTAGACAGAAGCAAGGTCGGACGTAGCAGAAGGTCGGGGCAGGCAGCAAGGATCGTAGTCAGGGGCAACGGCAGGAGGTCTGGAACACAGGCTAGGAACACACTAGGAAACGCTTTCACTGGCACGATGGCAACAAGATCCGGCAAGGAAGGGAAGGGGAAGTGAGGTTAAATAGGGAAGTGCACAGGTGAATGAACTGATTAAGCCAACTGCGCCAATCAGCGGCGCAGTGGCCCTTTAAATCGTAGAGACCCGGCGCGCGCGCGCCCTAAGGAGCGGGGCCGCGCACGCCGGGACAGGACCGAGGGAGAGCGAGTCAGGTACGGGAGCCGGGGTGCGCATCGCGAGCGGGCGCCACCCGCATCGCGAATCGCATCCCGGCTGGGAGAGGTATCGCAGCGCACCCGGTCAGCAGGTCTGACCGGGGCGCTGCGATTGCGAGGATGTTGCGAGCGCTCCGGGGAGGAGCGGGGACCCGGAGCGCTCGGCGTAACAGTACCCCCCCCTTGGGTCTCCCCCTCTTCTTGGAGCCTGAGAACCTGAGGACCAGACTTTTGTCTAGGATGTTGTCCTCAGGTTCCCAGGATCTCTCTTCAGGACCACAACCCTCCCAATCTATCAAAAAAAATCTTTTTCTCTGACCTTTTTGGAGGCCAGTATCTCCTTTACGGAGAAGATGTCAGAAGAACCGGAAACAGGAGTGGGAGAAACAAGTTTGGGAGAGAAACGGTTGATGATGAGTGGTTTAAGGAGAGAGACATGAAAGGCATTGGGAATACGAAGAGAAGGAGGAAGAAGGAGTTTGTAAGAGACAGGATTAATCTGGCACAAGACTTTGAAAGGACCAAGATAGCGTGGTCCCAGTTTGTAACTGGGGACACGAAAGCGAACATATTTAGCGGAGAGCCATACCTTGTCTCCGGGAGCAAAGATGGGGGGAGCTCTTCTTTTCTTATCGGCAAACTTTTTCATGCGAGATGAAGCCTGTAAAAGAGAATTTTGGGTCTCTTTCCATATGGTGGAAAGATCACGAGTCACTTCATCTACAGCGGGCAAACCAGAGGACAAGGGAATAGGGAGGGGGGGAAGAGGGTGACGGCCGTACACCACGAAAAATGGGGATTTAGCAGAAGATTCAGAGACTCTAAAGTTGTACGAGAATTCGGCCCAAGGTAGAAGATCTGCCCAGTCATCCTGGCGGGAGGAAACAAAATGCCGTAAATAGTCACCCAGGACCTGGTTAATTCTTTCTACTTGCCCATTGGATTGAGGATGATAAGCAGAAGAGAAGTTTAATTTAATCTTGAGTTGTTTACAGAGAGCCCTCCAGAATTTTGACACGAATTGGACACCTCTATCCGAGACGATCTGCGTGGGCAACCCGTGAAGACGAAAAATGTGTACAAAAAATTGTTTTGCCAACTGAGGCGCAGAAGGAAGACCAGGAAGAGGAATAAAATGTGCCATCTTGGAAAATCGATCAACGACCACCCAAACAACAGTGTTGCCACGGGATGGGGGTAAGTCTGTAATAAAGTCCATACCAATCAGAGACCAAGGCTGTTCGGGAACAGGCAGAGGATGAAGGAGACCAGCGGGCTTCTGGCGAGGAGTCTTATCCCGGGCACAGACAGTACAGGCCCGCACAAAATCAACAACATCTGTTTTCAGAGTCGGCCACCAATAGAAACGAGAGATGAGTTGCAAGGACTTTTTGATGCCCGCATGGCCTGCGAGGTGGGAGGAGTGACCCCATTTGAGAATCCCGAGACGCTGGCGTGGAGAAACGAAGGTCTTCTCTGGAGGAGTTTGTCTGATGGAGGCTGGAGAAGAGGAGATCAGACAGTCAGGAGGAATGATGTGTTGCGGAGAGACCTCTACTTCCGAGGCATCCGAGGAACGAGAGAGAGCATCGGCCCTAATGTTCTTGTCGGCAGGGCGAAAATGAATTTCAAAGTTAAAACGGGCAAAGAACAACGACCACCTGGCCTGGCGAGGATTCAGCCGTTGGGCAGACTGGAGATAGGAGAGATTCTTGTGATCGGTGAAAATGATAACTGGAAATTTTGATCCCTCCAGCAGGTGCCTCCATTCCTCAAGTGCCAATTTAATGGCCAGTAGTTCTCGATCCCCGATGGAGTAGTTCCTCTCCGCCGGAGAGAAGGTCCTAGAAAAAAACCCACAAGTAACAGCATGCCCGGAGGAATTTTTTTGTAGAAGGACCGCTCCAGCTCCCACTGAGGAGGCATCAACCTCCAATAGGAAGGGTTTAGATGGGTCAGGTCTGGAGAGCACGGGAGCAGAAGAAAAGGCAGACTTGAGCTGTTTAAAGGCGTCTTCCGCTTGAGGAGGCCAGGACTTAGGATTGGCATTCTTCTTGGTTAAAGCCACGATAGGAGCCACAATAGTGGAAAAATGTGGAATGAATTGTCTGTAATAATTGGCGAACCCCAAAAAACGTTGGATAGCACGGAATCCGGAGGGGCGTGGCCAATCTAAGACGGCAGAGAGTTTATCTGGGTCCATTTGTAGTCCCTGGCCAGAGACCAAGTATCCTAGGAAAGGAAGAGATTGACATTCAAACAGACATTTCTCCATTTTGGCATAAAGTTGATTGTCTCGAAGTCTCTGAAGAACCATGCGGACATGCTGGCGATGTTCTTCTAAGTTGGCAGAAAAAATCAGAATATCGTCCAGATACACAACAACACAGGAATATAAGAGATCACGAAAAATTTCATTAACAAAGTCTTGGAAGACGGCAGGGGCGTTGCACAGGCCAAAGGGCATGACCAGATACTCAAAGTGTCCGTCTCTGGTGTTAAATGCAGTTTTCCATTCGTCCCCCTCCCTGATGCGGATGAGATTACATGCACCTCTTAAGTCCAGTTTGGTAAAGATGTGGGCACCTTGAAGGCGATCAAAGAGTTCAGAGATAAGAGGTAGGGGGTAGCGGTTCTTTACCGGGATTTTTTTAAGTCCGCGGTAATCAATGCAAGGACGTAGGGAGCCATCTTTTTTGGACACAAAGAAAAATCCAGCTCCGGCAGGAGAGGAGGTTTTGCGGATAAACCCCTTTTTTAAATTTTCCTGGATGTATTCAGACATAGCAAGAGTCTCTGGGGCGGACAGAGGATAAATTCTGCCCCGGGGTGGAGTAGTGCCCGGGAGGAGGTCAATAGGACAGTCAAAAGGCCTGTGAGGGGGTAAAGTCTCAGCTTGCTTTTTGCTAAATACGTCAGCATAGTCCATATAAGCCTTAGGGAGACCGGTTACAGGGGAAACCACAGGGTCACGGCAGGGAGTACTGGGAACCGGTTTAAGACAGTCCTTGAAACAAGAAGTACCCCAGCTCTTGATCTCTCCTGTGGACCAATCAAGGGTTGGGGAATGGCGTTGAAGCCACGGTAGTCCAAGGAGAATTTCGGAAGTGCAATTGGAGAGGACCAAAAACTCAATTTTTTCGTGATGAGGTCCGATGCACATTAGGAGGGGTTCCGTGCGGTAACGCACGGCACAGTCCAATCTTTCATTGTTAACACAATTGATGTAGAGGGGTCTGGCGAGACTGGTCACTGGGATGTTGAACCTGTTGATGAGGGAGGCCAAAATAAAATTTCCTGCAGATCCGGAATCCAAGAAGGCCTTAGTAGAGAAGGAGAAGGTAGAGGCAGATATCCGCACAGGCACAGTAAGGCGTGGAGAGGCAGAGTAGACATCAAGAACTGTCTCACCTTTGTGCGGAGTCAGCATACGTCTTTCCAGGCGGGGAGGACGGATAGGACAATCCTTCAGGAAGTGTTCGGTACCGGCACAGTACAGGCAGAGATTCTCCATGCGGCGTCGTGTCCTCTCTTGAGGTGTCAAGCGAGACCGGTCAACTTGCATAGCCTCCACGGCGGGAGGCACAGGAACGGATTGCAGAGGACCAGAGGAGAGAGGAGCCGGGGAGAAAAAACGCCTCGTGCGAACAAAGTCCATATCCTGGCGGAGCTCCTGACGCCTTTCGGAAAAACGCATGTCAATGCGAGTGGCAAGATGAATGAGTTCATGCAGGTTAGCAGGAATTTCTCGTGCGGCCAGAACATCTTTAATGTTGCTGGATAGGCCTTTTTTAAAGGTCGCGCAGAGGGCCTCATTATTCCAGGATAGTTCGGAAGCAAGAGTACGGAATTGGATGGCGTACTCGCCAACGGAAGAATTACCCTGGACCAGGTTCAGCAGGGCAGTCTC
Organism: Hyla sarda; assembly: GCF_029499605.1. Taxonomy (NCBI): domain Eukaryota; kingdom Metazoa; phylum Chordata; class Amphibia; order Anura; family Hylidae; genus Hyla; species Hyla sarda. The sequence continues at coordinate 7,262,961 of NC_079191.1, forward strand.
AGCAGAAGAGGCTCGGGCAGGTTCCTCAAAGACACTTCGAATTTCCGAGAAGAAGGAGTGTACAGAGGCAGTGACGGGGTCATTGCGGTCCCAGAGCGGTGTGGCCCATGACAGAGCTTTCCCAGACAGGAGGCTGACTACGAAAGCCACCTTAGACCTTTCAGTAGGAAACTGGTCCGACATCATCTCCAAGTGCAGGGAACATTGTGAAAGAAAGCCACGGCAAAACTTGGAGTCCCCATCAAATTTATCCGGCAAGGAAAGTCGTAGGCCGGAAGCGGCCACTCGCTGCGGAGGAGGTGCAGGAGCTGGCGGAGGAGATGATTGCTGAAGCTGTGGTAGTAGCTGCTGTAGCATCACGGTCAGTTGAGACAGCTGGTGGCCTTGTTGCGCTATCTGTTGCGACTGCTGGGCGACCACCGTGGTGAGGTCGGCGACAACTGGCAGTGGAACTTCAGCGGGATCCATGGCCGGATCTACTGTCACGATGCCGGCTGGCAGGAGGTGGATCCTCTGTGCCAGAGAGGGATTGGCGTGGACCGTGCTAGTGGACCGGTTCTAAGCTGCTACTGGTTTTCACCAGAGCCCGCCGCAAAGCGGGATGGTCTTGCAGCGGCGGTAGCAACCAGGTCGTATCCACTAGCAACGGCTCAACCTCTCTGACTGCTGAAGATAGGCGCGGTACAAGGGAGAAGACAAGAGCAAGGTCGGACGTAGCAGAAGGTCAGGGGAGGCAGCAAGGATCGTAGTCAGGGGCAACGGCAGGAGGTCTGGAACACAGGCTAGGAACACACAAGGAAACGCTTTCACTGGCACGATGGCAACAAGATCCGGCAAGGAAGGGAAGGGGAAGTGAGGTTAAATAGGGAAGTGCACAGGTGAATGAACTGATTAAGCCAACTGCGCCAATCAGCGGCGCAGTGGCCCTTTAAATCGTAGAGACCCTAAGGAGCGGGGCCGCGCGCGCTGGGACAGGACCGACGGAGAGCGAGTCAGGTACGGGAGCCGGGGTGCGCATCGCGAGCGGGCGCCACCCGCATCGCGAATCGCATCCCGGCTGGGAGAGGTATCGCAGCGCACCCGGTCAGCAGGTCTGACCGGGGCGCTGCGATTGCGAGGATGTTGCGAGCGCTCCGGGGAGGAGCGGGGACCCGGAGCGCTCGGCGTAACACTATGTAGGTATAGTAAAGGATTGTTTAGATACAATATGGCACTGTTGTGTGATCACTATATTACAGTACTATGTAGGTATAGTAAAGGATTGTTTAGATACAATATGGCACTGTTATGTGATCACTATATTACAGTACTATGTAGGTATAGTATAGTATTGTTTAGATACAATATGGCACTGTTATGTGATCACTATATTACAGTACTATGTAGGTATAGTATAGTATTGTTTAGATACAATATGGCACTGTTATGTGATTACTATACCTACATAGTACTGTAATATAGTGATCACATAACAGTGCCATATTGTATCTAAACAATACTTTACTATACCTACATAGTACTGTAATATAGTGATCATATAGCAGTGCCATATTGTATCTAAACAATACTTTATTATACCTACATAGTACTGTAATATAGTGATCACACAGCAGTGCCATATTGTTTCTAAACAATACTTTACTATACCTACATAGTACTGTAATATAGTGATCACACAACAGTGCCATATTGTATCTAAACAATACTTTACTATACCTACATAGTACTGTAATATAGTGATCACATAGCAGTGCCATATTGTATCTAAACAATACTTTACTATACCTACATAGTACTGTAATATAGTGAAGTATTGTTTAGATACAATATGGCACTGCTATGTGATCACTATATTACAGTACTATGTAGGTATAGTAAAGTATTGTTTAGAAACAATATGGCACTGCTGTGTGATCACTATATTACAGTACTATGTAGGTATAATAAAGTATTGTTTAGATACAATATGGCACTGTTGTGTGATCACTATATTACAGTACTATGTAGGTATAGTAAAGTATTGTTTAGATACAATATGGCACTGCTGTGTGATCACTATATTACAGTACTATGTAGGTATAGTAAAGGATTGTTTAGATACAATATGGCACTGTTATGTGATCACTATATTACAGTACTATGTAGGTATAGTAAAGTATTGTTTAGATACAATATGGCACTGTTATGTGATCACTATATTACAGTACTATGTAGGTATAGTAAAGGATTGTTTAGATACAATATGGCGCTGTTATGTGATCACTATATTACAGTACTATGTAGGTATAGTAAAGTATTGTTTAGATACAATATGGCACTGTTATGTGATCACTATATTACAGTACTATGTAGGTATAGTAAAGGATTGTTTAGATACAATATGGCACTGTTATGTGATCACTATATTACAGTACTATGTAGGTATAGTAAAGGATTGTTTAGATACAATATGGCACTGTTATGTGATCACTATATTACAGTACTATGTAGGTATAGTAAAGTATTGTTTAGATACAATATGGCACTGCTATGTGATCACTATATTACAGTACTATGTAGGTATAGTAAAGGATTGTTTAGATACAATATGGCACTGTTATGTGATAACTGTATTACAGTACTATGTAGGTATAGTAAAGTATTGTTTAGATACAATATGGCACTGCTATGTGATCACTATATTACAGTACTATGTAGGTATAGTAAAGTATTGTTTAGATACAATATGGCACTGTTATGTGATCACTATATTACAGTACTATGTAGGTATAGTATAGTATTGTTTAGATACAATATGGCACTGTTATGTGATCACTATATTACAGTACTATGTAGGTATAGTAAAGTATTGTTTAGATACAATATGGCACTGTTATGTGATCACTATATTACAGTACTATGTAGGTATAGTAAAGTATTGTTTAGATACAATATGGCGCTGCTATGTGATCACTATATTACAGTACTATGTAGGTATAGTATAGTATTGTTTAGATACAATATGGCGCTGTTATGTGATCACTATATTACAGCACTATGTAGGTATAGTAAAGTATTGTTTAGATACAATATGGCACTGTTATGTGATCACTATATTACAGTACTATGTAGGTATAGTAAAGTATTGTTTAGATACAATATGGCACTGTTATGTGATCACTATATTACAGTACTATGTAGGTATAGTAAAGGATTGTTTAGAT